>NW_021604591.1:13893662-13959894 GCF_004785775.1 Grammomys surdaster
ACAGGAAGGCAGTGTGAGAGGACAGGAAGGCAGTGTGAGAGGACAGGCCCATTCATTTGTTTTACTACAGAGCTCACTGTCTATGTATTGCAGAACATGTTGTAAACCTCACAGAACCACTATAAAATCACTCAGGAGCACACCAGGCCTTACACAGGCATGGCTTTGGACGCTCTAACTTTCTGACTTCTAACTTCTCTCTCCATTCTAGAAGTCGACCTACTCTTCCTTGCCCAAGCGATTTTCATCCCCACACAATCTTGGTAGCTAACCACAGACTAGCTTTAGCATTGCAACACACACACACACACATACACACACACATACACACACACACACACACACACACACACACACACACACACACACAGCTTACTTAGAATCCTAGCCTGTAACAACAGAGATAGGTATTCAATTAGTCTTCCACATTGTTTTTCTACCTTGGTGCGGACATGTTCAGCTCCACAGGTGGTGGGAAGGGGTGGTCCCATTTATCATCAGACATTCAGGAGCATCTCTAAACCACTCCTCCTCCTGCTCCTCTTGTGTGTCAATCAAAAATGTCTCTTGGGAGAGTGGAGAGATGGCTCCATTATTATGAGTGCTTATCACCCTTGTGGATGACCTGAGTTTGGTTCCCAAAACACACACACACACACACACACACACACACACACACACACGGTGTGTGTGTGGGAGAGAGAGAGAGAGAGAGAGGGAGGAGGAGGCAACTCACAACCACCTATAACTCTAGTTCCAAGGAATCTGATGTACTCAGGCCTCCATGCGCACCTGTACAAACTTGGTGCACATAAATTCACATAGGCAAGCACACATAATACACATAAAAATAAGTAATAAATAATCCTTTTTAAAAAATTTTATTCCCTGGGCCAACAGGATGGCTCACTATGTAAAGACACTTGCTTCTATGCTTGAAGTCCCATGTTCCATCCAAGGCCCACACAGTGGTGGAACAGGCTCCTGGAGTTTGTCCTCTGACCTCTACACTCCTGCCATGGCACTCATGTCTACACACCTACACACACTGTTTCAATAAATAAAATGTAATAATTTTTAAATGTTCCTAGATGTTGCCACATGTCCCTGGGGGAACAAAAGCACCCTGGCACTGTTGGGATAGTTACCATACATATTAATATTTCAACACCACCTCATATGAAAGCCAAGAAGGGTAATTAGACTTACATGTCAGGCTACGTTAAAGAACTAAAACTAATGATGCCTGCATTTCAATATTGAATATTCTGTGTTGGGGTGGCAATGTACAATTTCAAGAGATCTTGGTTTATCAAGATGGTGGTCAGGTGCTTACCTGTCAACAGTATACAAGACAATGACCGCACTGGTCTGAGCACACACACACAGGTAGGCTGGACAAAGCAGGCTAAAAGCCAGGGCACGGCTGTGGGAGGAAAGCACCCACTCCTAGATCCAACTGATCGTTGTTTTGTACTTCACCTATCTCAGTCCCATGTCACCACCGAAGGGGAAAGCATGCCATCCACAGCGTCCTTCCGTTCCCATGTCCACAGGGTAGGCAGGGCCTCATCCAACTTCACAAGTAAGTAGTTACCACCACAAAACTACAGAAAGTACTGATTGCTGAGCTTCCCCCCAACACTCCCTCTGTCACCTCAGCCAGGGTTTTGCAACCTGACCTTGGACAAGAATCACTTGAGGCTGTAAAGCAATGCAAATCCCTACACTTCATGCCCAGATTGTGCCACCTGACAGGATGAGATGAGGACATCCACTTTCAAGCAAGCTCCCTCATGTAATGTGGGCACAGCACTTTCGAAATAAATCCTCCTTTTAAGAGCAAGTTTTCCACGGCAGAGATAAACACATGGGATGAACAGGTTTTGGCCTGAAGGCTGTCCAGATTCTACAAACTGAGCCAAGACATACGGGTCTGTCTTCTCTCTGCACCCTACTGCTGTGGCCAATTAATCCTTCATGATCCCAAGGGAGGGTTTTAATCTACACCAATGAGCTCCCTCTGATGTAAAGGGGGATCATTACAATCACTCAATTCTCTGCTCTTTATAAGTCTAAAATATTAAGGCAGTGAATTCTGAACGCCTGGAATACTCTCTAAAAACATTCATCCTCCAAAGTGAGAATGCGATTCATGGACACAGATGGTGCGGCTCCAGTATCTTACCCAATACTCCCTGGGGCCTGGCTTTTCAGCCTTCCTCAATTAAGACCCTTGAAAAACAGCTGATTACCTCTCAACCTGCTCATCTGCTTTGCTGCTTGACTTCCCTGTGCTGGAGACGGCCACTGACTTCAGACAGTTCACCTGTGCTCCGCACTAACCTAGTGTAGCAGAACAGAGGGGCTGCCTCTATATAAACACTGGGGCCATGCAGCTGCAGAAGCATCTCCAGCAGGAGGACCTAATTGAGGACTGCCTGAGAGACCAGGGATTGCTACTGCAAATAACACCAGCCAATCAGGAACTGCTGTTTAGAACAGATACTTTCCTGGGACCAATGGGGGCTCAGGTGGAGGGTATTAAAGGAGCTTGCAGCAGTGCTCAGATGAGCTTGCTGCAGAATTTCTCACCTGCTCCAGAGTCTGTATCCTTGACTCTGCACCAACTCTCCCCCAAACGCCAAGGGCAGGTAGGGTCAGGTGGAGAGCTGTCCAGGGCACAGGAACATTGTAGGAGGTTGCTAAGTGAGAGTTCTGTCCTTACGTTCACTGTTTGAACTCAGGAGCCTACCTAAGAGTGCCACTGTGCAAAAGGCACTTAACAGGCACTACTTGGCCGAAGGGATTGACCAGCAGCTTGCAACTGGACCACTCTGAAAGTGCACCCAAATTCACCTGTATCCACCATCATCAAATCCACACACAACCATCGCTGCATGTTTCTTTTCATTTATTTATCTATGTATTTGTTTGTCTTTGGTTTTTTTTTTTTTTTTGAGTCAGGGTTTCTCTGTGTAGCCCTGGAACTTGCTCTGTAGTCCAGGCTGACCCGGAACTCAGAGATCTGCCTGTCTCTGCCTCCCAAGTGCTGGGATTAGAACTGTGTGCCACTTGCCCCCCAGCTAAAGTATAGGCATTTTTTGTTGTTGTTGTTTTTGTTTTTTTTCAAGACAGGGTTTCTTTGTGTAGCTCTCGCTTTCCTGGAACTCACTATATAGACCAGCCTAACCTTAAATTCACAGAGATCTGCCTGCCTCTGCATCCCAGGTACTGGGGTTAAAGGTCTGCAGCATTGTTCCCAGCTCACTGGATGTTTCTTAAGTATCCAGGTTGCACATAAGAACCCTTGAATGGGAGATGAGGCAAACAAATCAATGGCTGTCCCACATATGAGTAGGGACAGGCCTGGGAGCAAAAGCAACTGGATCTGCCTGGCGCTGCCACCTTCCTCAGAACAGGAAAGAGTTGACATGCTATCTGTCAATTTGATGTGGGCCAAATCATGGCTGGAGTAAGTTCACTAGTTGCAAAAATTCAGGTTGGGCAAAAACTTTGTATTGCTTTTCTTCCTTCCTGGGATGTTAGAATCCTCACGAGTCTGACTTTCCAAAGAATGGTAAATAGCTTGGCCAGTTGGATGGACATTAAAATGTTGGGGCCAGGGAGGGAGAGAAAGGAAGCAAGAGTACATGGCAGAAGTTAGTCTAAAGACCTCCAAAAAGGAAAGAGTGGGCAAGATTTAAGTTCCAATGTGCACACAGAGAATACAACAAAGTTTATTTTGGGCTGGGCTTGAGGGTAGACAGCCATGAATGGTAGAGAAGGGGACAGTTCTGGCAAGTGAAGACTGGGAAAGAAAGGTAGAAAAGAGGAACAAAGATTTGTGTCAGTCTCTCTTCCTCTGTTCACTGGAGCTCAGCAGTTTCAGAGGAACACTACAGAGAGAGAGAGGGGCCCTCGAGGCTACCCACCACAAACCATTACAGCCCCAACTTGGAGATCCTGCTCTGAATCCAAGACCTGGCCCCCATCACTACCTTTCCAAAGAGGAACCCAGCTGGAAGGTTCTTCAAACTGGATTTTAAAATGTTGGGGGTGAGGGCAGAACAAACTGGAATCAGTCTGAAGGGGGAGGAGGATAGAAGTTTGAGGGGAGGAATTGGGGGGATCATCAAAGTACATTGCGTGTATGAAATTCTCAAAAATTAATAAAAATAGGTGTAAGATTTCTACTGAAATGTACAACTCAGGGTTCTCTCGAGACATTGGGGGGATACTTTTTTTGCTTTGTAGGTCTTGTTTTGAGACCCCCATTACTCCAGAATGACTTCAAATTCAGGATCCTCCTGCTCAGTCTCCTGAGTGCTGGAATCACTAGTGTATGCCACAATACCAACATGGGCAGACCCATCTTTATTAGGCAAATGTGTGGCTTGTAGCTTATCTACTATCAAGGGCTGGACCATAGCATCTTACAATGCACAGATGTGTGTTTGGGTTTAAATACACTTCAAAGTCTGTGTGAGAAACTTCTCTTACAGGTCTGTGGTAGGTCTAGCTGAATTCAGGAAATGGGGAGTAGGGGTGGTCAGAGCTGGCTGACCAGATGTCCCTGAGGCCAGCCACAAACCAGGAAGCCTCTTAGAATAGCAGCAATAGTGGGTATAGCAGAAAGAACTCTGAGGCCAACAGAGACCAGGCCTTCATTCTGTTCCCTGCAGAGGTCAGAAGGGACAGATGCTGAGGAAAGCTCAACAATATAGGAAACGAGCAGCAGCGGCCACACAAGACGCAGCCATGCCACAGCCCTGTGTCCACAGTGTCAGAACACTGTGAGCTGGAGGCTGCAGAGGTGTCCACTTTGCTTTCTGAAACAATTTTATACTTAGAGAAAGATTGCAAGAATGATACTTATATTCTCATCTACTCTTCACCCAGATAACTGGCCCCCTAGGTTAATATGTGTGCTGCTGTTCTATTAGTATATAATATGCATAATTTATTTAAAAGCCTGAAAGAAAATTGTAGGCACTGTCACATTCTAAATATTTTATTTTCCTAGAAATAAAGTCATTCCTTATATGGACACAGTCTAATGACCAATGTGGGGCCTGGACACTGACTCAGAACTAGAGTCTAATATAAAGGTCTCAGGAAGATTTCTCTGGTAGTTTCAAGCAATGATTTTTGAACAAAAACAGAAACAAAAAATTTCCCCCCTTTTCCAGGATAGCACCCAGGATCACATATGAGGCCTAATGTCATGTCTGTTTAGCTTCCTTTAATCTGAAACACTTCAGTTATCTCTCATGTGACCCTGACATTTTTTGAAAAGTAACGGCCAAGTGTTTTGCAGTATGTTCCCTAGTTGGGGTTCATCTGATTTTTTCTTCACTATCAGATTTGAGTTATGCACAGTGGGAGGCTGTGCTTTCCTCTCAGCATTTTCTTAGAAGGTGCACGGTGTTCACCCAGCCTGGCACTGGTGACACCTCACGTGAATAGTTGGTGAAGGTGGCGTAAGCCAGTTGCTCTTTTCTCTTTGTGAACTGGAGAATCCTAGTGTCTTAGTTATTCTATTGCTGTGAAGAGGCAATGGACCAAGGCTACTCAATTTTAAAAACCCTTTAATCGCTTATAGTTTCAGAAGGTGAGACCATGGCCATCATAGCAGGAAGTAGGGCAGCAGGCAGGCGTGGTGCTGGGGCAGCAGCTGAGAGCTTACATCCCGATCCTCAAGCTGAAAGCAGAGTTAAAGAAACTGGGCCTGGCACGGGCTTTGGAAATCTAAGCCTATCCCTAGTGACTTACCTCCTCTAAAACACTGTATCTCCCAATCCTTTTAAACAGTTCCACCCACTAGGGACGAAGCAAGCATTCAAATATATGAGCCTGCGTGTGTGTGTGTGTGTGTGTGTGTGTGTGTGTGTGTGTGCGTGTGTGTGTGTGATTCTCAGTCAAACTACCACACCTAGGAATTAAGTAAAGTTCCTTTTTTTTTTTTCTTCATCCAATCTGCTTGTTTCAGTAGTCACTGGTAGAGAAAAGGATACATTGTAAGTTAGGTAAGGTCACATTCGCACCTCAGGAATAAGACTTGTCAGAACAGAGTTGGTGAAAATGGATTAGCAGCTGGGTGTCCTCCCACGTTTGCTTCCGGGAACCTCAATCCATGTTCCCTCTTAGCTAGGAGGAAAACTGGGTAGGAGCTGGAGAGGTGGCTCAGTGGTTAAGAACACTTGTTGCTCTTGTAGAGGACTCTAATTCAGTTTCCAGCACCCACACAACAGCTCACAACCATCTCTAACCCCAGTTCCAGGAGATCTGATGCCTTTTTCTGGCTTCTATGAGGAGCAGGCATGCCCATGGCACACATACATACATGCAGGCAAATACTCATACACATAAAATAGAATTTAAAAATCAATAAAAGAAAGAATATTATATACTCTCCAGATAGGACCCGAGACTGTACTAGTTGCTGTGTGTCTATTAAAGACTTCTTGAGAAATCCAGAAACAAGCACAGATGCTGAACCCAGGGAGCTGACAGTCACACCAATACCTGTTTTTGTTTTGTGTTTAGTTGTTTGTGTTTTTTATTGAGAACACTGAGGGGGCTCTACTCTGTGATTCCGCCTCCTCCTCTAATTTGCTTTATCTAGGAGACATTTCAAGAGGCCAGAGAAGGACATAAGGTGTCTCTGTCTATTACTGTCTGTCTTACCCTTTCTGTTTTGTGTTTTTGTTAAGCTGGCTGGCCAGTCTCCTGCCCTGACCCATCAGCAACCCTGAGGTACCCAGACTGCAGCCACATGCAGTCTTTATGTAGGTGCTCCATATCTGAACTCAGGCCCTCACATTTGCACACGCTCTTTTCTTCCTTGAGCCATCTCTCCAGCCTTGAACTCTTGTTTTTACAAAGTTAGAAATGTCAGAGGATATTTAACAGTGGAAAGAAGATTAGAAAGACATCCTACAGTTCAGGGGCGCCCATTGCTACCACTCTTCTTATCTATATTCTGCCAGCTTTTATGTCACAAGTATTCTACATAAACAGGGTGGAGCTGTCTATATTAGCCTTCTATGACCCGAATTCCACTGGGGATGAAGCCCTATAACAAAGGGCTGGAATTCTGTCAATTGTCCCAAGAATGGCCAAACAACTAGAATCCTTCCAGAAGCATAAGAGAGAAGTTAATGTATAACATAGGCTGCCTTTGGATATTAGAGTTTAAATTTCTCATATAGCCTTGGTTGGGAAGGGCTGGTCTACACTGGTATAGAAATTGCTTTGTTTTTTCAACCTTTCTCCCTATCCCTCAGTTTTGTTTTAATTTTTTTTATTTTTTATTTTTTTGTTGTTGTTGGTTGGTTTTTTAGATTTATTTGTTTTATGTTTGTGAGCACACTGTAGCTGTCTTCAGACACACCAGAAGAGGGCATTGGATCCCATTACAGATAGTTGTGAGCCAACATGTGGTTGCTGGGAATTGAACTCAGGACCTCTGGAAGAGCAGTCAGTGCTCTTAACTCTGAGCCATATCTCCAGCCCCTATTTTGTTTTTTTAACTAAGTGGCTTTAAATCCAATGTAATCTTCCTACCTCAGGCTCCCTGGGTTACAAGCATAAACAACCATGCCCAGACTTATAATCCTATAAATAAACATTTAATTAACAAATATTACATATCAGGAACTGAGAATAGAAAAATAAAGAGGGCATAATCCTTTTCCTCTATGAATATGACCAAGAACCCCCAAAACCCAAAGCACCAACAATGAGATCATGGGCCTGGTGGGTAAGGAGCCTCAAGTCCATCAGAGGAAATCAGGGAGGCCTTCCAGAGGAATGATGAGCCAGTGAGTACTCCAGGGGAAGAAGGATTTCAGAGTGGGTTCCAGATGGAAAGAAGATGTTGGTTATCCAGAGGTGTGCTGAGGATTGATACGGGGGGACCTGAGGGACAGTGGTCAGAAGACTCAACTAAGCAGACCCCAGGACATCCACTCAGTGGGATTTTTTGCCAGCATTTAGGTAGGCTCCCAAACAGACATAGCAGGTGTAATCATATACAGATTGTGTATCTGGACATATAGCAAGAAGGAACACAGACTCCGCCTTTGCTTCAGAAGGTCTTACAATCCCACCTGAAACAACAAGCAACAAACAAAAAATAAAGGCAGAGAAACAGACCAGTACATCCACCGCCAGTGTCGTTATCCCCAGGGTGGTCGCTCTTACTGGATTCTATACTGGACACTAGGGCGAAGTATTACAAGTGGTTTTAGAGCTGTGGGGCAGAGAATCTTTTAAAAGGCTCCCCTGAAGAAGGAATGCTTCTCTGGCACTGTCTGAATAGGAACTGTAGGGGGTTGGGAGGGCAGGTGTCACTAGTGTAGGGACAGCAGGTCCTACCTGAATGGAGATGTCTGAGGATAATGTGTTTGAAGGGTCCAGCCCAAGAGGGACAATATGGTGAGGCTGACAGAGAAATAAACTGTTCCTATCATGGGTGCTGAAATCATACTGGAGGAGTAAGAGGGGTTCTTCTAAGTAGAACCGGATGTTGAAGAAACCTCTCTTGAAGCTGGACTAGAGATGGAGACACTCCCTCATGAGGCAGTACGAGACAGAAGGCTGACCACGGAGCCCCAAATATCATCCGTTCTGATGGGATATCTTCTGAGAGACTTGAATATATTACTTGCTGCAAAGACATGGGAACAGAAGCCCCATCTACTACCTCTAAGCCTAGGTCTGAATCCTAGCTCTGCCCTCTGCAACTTCTTACATCTTTTTTAGCTTAATACCTTCCTTTTTAAAATGAGAAGGATAACGGTACCAAGTTCACAGCACTGTGGTGAAATCAATGAGCTAGTCTATGGAACAGTTGTATACCAGGTAAGGTCAGACAGAAAACCACTTCTCATGTTGTACAGTATAGGCAGCGGGGAGCAGGCTTTGAAAACTGAGTATGACTAACCGACTATAAAATATTCATTAATGGATTGCATATGGTTAGAAGCTGTGGGCACTAGGTGTGTGTGAGTTTAGAAGTCACGGTATCTTCCAGAGAAATGGAAGCTTGAATCTACCTGTTTCTTTTTATTATTTTTTTAAAAGATTTATGTTTTTATTCTTATTTTTCATTTTATTACATTTTAGTGTGTGTGTGTGTGTGTGTGTGTGTGTGTGTGTGTGTGCATGCGCGCACACATGCCATGGTATACAAGTGGAGATCATGCTTGTGAGGGGTCTTTTTCTGAATTCTCTCCTTCCTGCATCTGGGGCTTGGGTATCAAACTCAGGTTATCAGACTTGGCAGCAGAGGCCTTTGCCCACTGAGCCAACTTGCCAGCCATATTTTATTTTTTAATTTTGTGTGTAGCACACTCTTACATACCCACAGAGGCTGGCAGAGGACATTGCATAACCCACAGCTAGAGTTATGGACAGTTGTGAGCTGCCTGACTTAGATGCTAGAAATGGAATCCTAGTTCTCTGTAAAAGCAGCAAGCTTTCTTACCACAAAGCTAGCTCTCTAGTCCCTTGCCAGGTTTTGTTGTTGTTGTTGTTGTTGTTGTTTTGTTTTGTTTTATTACCTTTTTAAAAGGGAGGCTACTAGAAAATTTTAAATTGCAGGTATGGCTCAGGTGTTTCCACAGGAGAGTACCCAAACAGAAGGAACATACAGATAAAGATAGCTGCAGCCCCTGCCAGAGGAGGATAACCCCTGCTGACTAAGATCTCGATTGCAGAAAATGGGAAGCAAAGAGAAGGGAAGACCAGAAGCCACTTTGTCCTCTTGAATTTCTCGATGCCTGCCAGTCTAGATAAAGAGAGAAAAACCTGTGGAGGTAAATAACAAGCTAGAAGAAGATGAGAAAGCAGAGGCAGAAGAGGAGACATGACAGCCAGGAGGGAGATAGCCTCTGTCTAACAGAAACACTGGCTCTGCTTGGTTCTTGATATACATAGCCTGCCATTATGAAAATGATAGTCTTATGGTACCCAACCTTATGGTACCACAGGCCTGTAATCCCAGCACTAGGGAGGGGAGGCAGGAGTCAAAATTCAAGATCAGACTAGGTTTTTCGAGCCCTTATCTGAAAACAAGCACTTTTAAAAGTGGCTTCAACGTTCAAAATATTTAAGTCTTATTCATAAAGTAGACCTTTTACTTGCTGTTTGTTGAGCTTATCAAACCCAGTCACATGATACTAACCTATTATAACCCCAGATGGTATTAAGCCTGAAGGGGAAAAAAAGAGTACAGGAGTTCATTCACGATCCAAGAATTCACCCCTGGGAATTTTTCCCTGCTGTAACTGAAGTGTAAAAATGCTTTCTATTGCTCAAAAACTCAAACAAGAAACTAGGCTTTTCCTGTAGGTAAGTTAAATGGACTGGGTGGAGGTTTGTTTGCGTTAAGCTGGGTGGAGACTAAGATCAAACTAAGCACTCGGCTAAAGACACTCTCCACATCAAGAGGATCTTGGAGCTCATCCTGCCCTGTGTTAGACCCAAGGAGAGCCTGGACTCTGTAGGACTGCTCTTCCTGAGGCCATACAGAACAGGGCCAGGCAGGAACTTCCCACTGGAAAAGCAATGCCGGCACCACCATCTGGAAACTGTCTTCGTGGTTGATGATGGAGGAGCTCCCACCATGGTTAATTCTAAGACTAGAATAAAATAGCTTTGCCTGGGGGTCCTCAGAGTGAGTAATAAACCCATGATTCCCAGAAACGCACTCATGCACGCTTTACCAAAGCTGGGCACCAGAGGAGTGACAGCAGCACTATCTGGGGCAGACAAACACTGGAAGCTGTTTGACACTCAACAATTGATCACAGACAAGAGGCACTAAACTTACCCTGTGACCACCCTGAGCTATGGCAGTGAACATGCCATAACCACAGGCAGCACAGGGAGGGCCTCTGTCACTTAGTGCTTGCAACAGAAGCCATACACCGTAGGTTTCCATTTATACACGAGGTCAGAGAAGCAAGTCAGGCCAGGGTAAATGCTAGGAGAGGCAGTGACTGACCGGGTATGACACAGGTCCTGGTGGTTTCTGTTCCATGATCTGAGTGTGGCACATGCTCAGTATGGAAATTTGTTCTGTAATACACTTTAGGTGCCTCTCCTTTTTCCTACATACATTTCTAAATGTGGAGGTCAGAAGAGAACAGAGGTCTCTCCTACTGTGTGGGTTCTGAAAATTGAATTCAGGTCATTAGGCAACAGGCACCTTAGCCCACTGAGCCATCAGTGGCTTTGCGTGTGTGTGTGTGTGTGTGTGTGTGTGTGTGTGTGTGTGTGTGCGTGCGTGCAAGTATGTATTTATTTATATCTATCAAGACAGTGTCTCCTATACCCCAGGTGACTTTTTAACTTGGTCTATAGCAGCAGCTAATCTTGAACCCCCGATCCTCCTACCTCTATCTCCCAAGTGCTGAAATTAACAAACCTGCTCCAAGTACCTACACAACGGTTCAAACAGGAGCAAACCTCATCTGGTGTTCAGGTAAGCAAATACCAACAGATGGTGAGCCCGCCTCAGCTCGTTTTTTTCCCCCTGCTCCTTCACTCACTCCACTAATCCCCTCTATGGGAGAGCTCCTGGGTTTCTCTCCCAGGAAAGCTTCAGTGCCACCATCCATATTTATGGCTTCCTCCCACCCTGGGCGTGTGAATCACACCCCCTCCGGTGGATGCCTCTGCTAACACAGGCCACCCACACCGATCCAGTCCTACCTTCTCCATCCTCAGTTGTCATTGTATATACTCCCAGTTGTCTCTACGCCAAACATTCCCAGCCAGACTAGCAATGAAGAACATGCTCTTGGAGGGTGATGACCATCCTCCTGGCTCCACAAGCAGACCAGAATAAAGCCCTCCTCCAGAGCTAGATAGATGTGGAGGGTGACTCTCCTTCTACTTCCCACATGTCTTGGTTAGGGTTTCTACTGCAGTAACACCATGACCAAAGGCCACCGGGAAGAAAGCGTTTAATTTCAGCTTACAATTCCATATTGCAGTCCATCAGGACAGGAACTGACACACAGAAGGAATCTGGAGGCAGGAGCTGATGCAGGGACCATGGAGAAACACTGCTTTCTGACTTGGTTCCCATAGCTTGCTAAGCCTGCTCCCTCATACAAATCAGGACACTAGCCCACAATGAGCTGGGCCCTCTCCAATTAGTCACTAATTAAAAAAAAAAAAATCTCCCAGGCTTGCCTCTAGGACAATCTGGTGAGGGCATTTTTTCAATTGATGTTTTTCTTTTCCCAAATAACTCCAACTTGTGTCAAGTTGACATTAAAAACTACCCAGCACACCATTAATCTCCCAAGAGACAGCTGCTAATTCTCCACTACTTTGGGTAGCCTGGAAAGGGAGCAAGAAGTGGAGGAGGCAAGCTGAGAACAGGTGTTTCTTGAATATTTCCCTAACCATTCACCACTTACCTTAGTTTAATAAGTTGATTATGACCAATGTATGTCAACTGAATGAATCTTCAGAATCGTCATAAATGTGTGCTTTTAGAATTTCCTGCCAGCCCCCGCATGCCATTTTCCAGAAGCCTCGTCATGCTTCCTCTCACTCTGTTTAAGCCAGGCATGTTGGCACAGGCCTGTAATCCCAACACTTGGATCCGTGTTCAAGGCCAGCTTTGGATGCACAGTGAATTCAAAGCCAGCTGGAGCTACATGATATCCCTGAGTCAAAACTCAAACCAACTAACCAACAAAAAACAGCCATCAAAACCCCCAATCATCTCAATTTCTTTTCAAATTGTAAGGAAAACACTATCAACCCTAACTAAGAATGTCCACCTTACAGCCACAGCGTCTGCCACATAGCAGACATGGATGTCAGGACTGATGTCAGCACTGACTACAGTGCTCTAGAAGCTCATATTAAACTCTCGTCCAAACACTGGGAAGTCAGACGATTCCCAGCCCTGCAACTAGCAATGTTAAAAACCATTCTGAGCTGTCAGAATATGGAATTACACAAAAGAACCCAAAATCTGTTTTTCTGGTCCTTTCATAGACATAGATCCCTCCCTCCCAGCTCCTGTGTCTGTCTGCAGGTCGAAGAGGATTTACAGTCTAAACCAAAGGAAGGCTTGGCTAGACACCAGAGGGCAGAAGATGAGTGTGAGTCTCCTTCTTTTCTGAGTCTAAAACCCAGCACAGGTCTTGGCCGAAGGAACCTGCAACTCATCGGTTCCAGAAAAAGCATAACACATAAAATTGCCTTTTCCTCCTTTTAAGTAAATGACACCTAATTTTTTTAAAAAAAAAATATATATATATGTATACACACACACACACACACACACACACACACACATATATATATATATATATGAATTGAATTACGACGGAAAGGTATAAAAATTTCATTTCCAAGTCAGCTAGTGATTCTGAGAGTTCCCATCAATGACAGATTTATTTTAAATCGTTAAAACCACAAACCTATTATGGAAGAGACCTTAGCCATCAGCAAGTTAAGTCTTCCAGTACGGACCTGGAGAGCAAGGTCCCCACAGGAGGTTATCAGTTTCTGCCAAGGTCATCCAGCTGGTGTGGAGTAGGGACAAGAGCTCCTACGGGGTTCCTACCAATTGTTCTCTAACACCCTCTTTGCAAAACAAACAAATATAACAGAGCACAAAGAACGCATCCCCTCGTCAGGCCACAGCTTAAAATTTCCAAGAAACCAAAACGGTAGCCCCAATGTGTCACCTCCGCAGGACTGGCCGCAGAGAGGGGGCAGGGAAGGCCACCAGTGGATTCTACCAGCAGAAATCTACCCACTTCACATAGCTCGTCTACCCATACGGATGCACCAGGAGGATTCAGGAGCCACTAGTGACCCTGCACAAGGTTCCCCAAGGCAGTCAAGGGAGACACGGAGTCAACTCGACTCTGCCGGCTCAGAAGGTTCCAGCAATGAATTAAAATCCCAGAACCAAGCGACGTGGAAGAGGGCCACTCTGGCTGGACCTGCCACGCGGGGCGGGCCGTCCTTACCGCAGCGCCGCGTCCACACCTGCGCAAGCTGCGCCGGGGGCGCCCATAGAGGCGGCCGGGTGCCGCGACCCTCCGCCCGCGTACCCCCGCAGGCGCGTCCGGCGTCGCAGGGCTGGGGAGGAGCCGCTGGGCCTGGGGTATGAGTGGGCAAAGGCGGATCGCCGCTGCCTGGGTTCCCTGGTGTCCGCTCTGAGGACTAGGGGCTGCGCCACGTACCTCCGCAGGCAGGTGCCGCTGCTTGGCTTCGCGGCTTTTGGGGCCTCGGCGCCGCGTCGCCCGCCGCCTCCGTGCGCATGCTAGGGAGAGAGCGCTGGCAAGCCGCCAGCCCGGTGCCCCGCGCCCAAGCCCGCCCCCGGCGCCGCGCTCGCGCCCATTCAACCCCGGACAGTCCGCTCCCCGGCGCGGATGCTGAGAGGAGTGGGGGTAGGCGGGGGCGGGGTCGTGCGTCACGAGGATGCGGGAAGCCAATCAGAGTGCACCGAGGCCCCGCCTCCGAGCGGGCTGACCCCCTCCGACTGCTTGTGAGAGGGGGAGCAGGGCGCCAGGCAGCCTGGGACAAGGGTGCCCCGCTCTTGGGGATCTCTCCAACTCTCTCCAGGCTTGCGCGTGATTAGATGGTGGAACCTAAGGTGGCTCTGGACCGGTTATAGGCTTTGACTGAGCATCCAATTAGGAATCGGAGCCGGGGAACTAAGGGGCTTGACGTAGTCACGTGCTTTATTCGCCAGCTGCCCACTGGTCTTCAGACAGTTACTGGTCCTGGGTTCCTGAGACCAACGAGACAAACACAAGCTAGGTCAGCGGTTCTTAACCTGGAGGTCGAACGGGCTTTGACACGGGTCGCCTAAGACCAATGGAAGACACATTACGATTCGCAACAGTAGCGAAATTACCGTTAGATGAAGTAGCAACGAAAATAATTTTATGGTCAGGGGTTACCACCTCAATATGAGGAACTATATTAAACGGTCGCAGCATTAGGAAGGCTGAGAACGATTGGGCTAGACGTTTGTTACTGTGCTAGTTACCCAAACCAATCAACTTGTTTTAACAGGAGAGGGAACTGAGGTCTGCATGGGGCTGAGGGTGAGTAGTTTTAAAGTCATTTGTGGGCAGAAGCAGGAACAGAACCTGGGCTTGGAGCACTCAAATCCCATTTGTCTGAAAGCTACTGACCCCCTGACCTCTCATACCTTATTCTGGAAAGAAAATGCCATACAATTTTTTAAAACACATTTAATAAATCCCAAAATTGGTGTGTTAAAGATGCCTAAAACTGGACTGGATCTCCCTTTTAGGATATTTCTTCCCATGATCCTCTAGAAAAGCCGACAAGAAAGGGATCCAAACCGCAAAGTAAATGATATTATAACGAAGCCAAGTTCTTCTGAGGATGCAGACCCTTTGTTACTGCACGTGTATGTGGGAAATGCCCTAGTGCCTTAGTTTTTGTTATATTGGAATAGCTTGCCTTCAACCTCAAGAACATTTAACCACAAAGGGGCATTCTGACAGGAGGCACGCTTTCCAAGATACAGCTCCAGTTTTCTTGGATAATGAATAGCAAACTCCTTTTTGGGGCTGCTAAAGGTCCCATGATAGATCTTATGGCTGTGTGTCAGCTGAGAAAATCGGAGCTTTGTAGTGAAAGTTTGTCAGCCTGTACAAACAGGAAGAAGGCTTGTTAGAACCCTCTTCTCCCAGCTCCACCAAGCACGGCTTTTACCGAACAAGAACCCTCGCATTTTGAACAGGAAGAGCCTAGCTAGACCCGAGCCAAGAGCCCTTATCAGTTTTCCTTTTTTCAACAGCTCTCGCAGAGTAGCTGGTCTGGATACATCTTTATTCTTTCCCGGGGGGTGGAGAGTAGAGCAGGGGTGCCTTGGGGGTCAGGGATGCTATCTGGGTAGTCAATGCCAAGAATAAAAACAGGAAAGAACAGAGTTGGTGGATTCTACTTTCATGGTTATTCAAAATAACAAATCTGGATGATTTTAAAGTGAGGACACTGGAAGTATTCTAGAAAGGAAAAAAAATGGAAGAAAGCTTGACTGTGACATGCTAAAGCCAGTGGGTTGGCCAAGGCTGGTCAGACAGTAGCTGTCTGGAATGATGACAGCTGTAAAGACACCTCACTCTCCTACAATTTGACCAGCCCGAGGCCTGCCTGTGGGGTCAGATGCTCTGACATCTCTGTGCCTCGGATCTCTCCCACATCTCCCTGTATGGAGCCCCACCCTCTTAGCAATAACAATAGATTTCAAAGATTTACTGAGTGGCCTCAGAGAAGCTTCCAGACTCTGACTACTGTACAGTCAGACTACTAATAAGTCAAAAACGGCAACTACCACTTCCTAAATTCACTTTTTCCATTTACTACCTTAGTCAATCAACCTGATGACAGGAATTGTGGGTATTCTGCCACCTTCTCCCCCTCCCCTTGTGAGCTGCAATATCCTATTTTGGTAAGTTTGTCTCACTTTTGGTTCTATTGAGTGGGTTCTGCTTGGGGGTAAAAGAAAAAAAATGACAAATATGGTCTGCGTCCTCCTTAGTGTCTCTGGACCCCTTTCAGAGAGTTTCCACAGTCAGAACTACTGTATAAAAATGTGATGATACAAAAAGTGAACAAAACTGCCTGTCATTAATCAAGAAAACATGACCAATTTGTTGGGGTAATACGTGGATGGAGTGAATCCCAGTGTACTGGAGTGGAGGCAGGAGGATCAAAAGTTCAAAGTCATCTTCAGCTACACAGCCAATTTTATGCCTGCTTGTGCTGCATGAGACCTTGTTACAACAAAACAAATCACGGCACCGAATCACAAAGATCCTTGTGGGGGCTGGAGGCACGTCCCTGTAACTCCAGTTCCAGGTGATCCAATCCCTGCTTCGGGCCTCCTTGGCCACTGTATACATGTGGTACTCAAGACATGCATGCAGACAAAATACTCATACACACAAAAATAAAAATAAATCTTTAAAAAAGATTCTTGAGTATGCATCTTTTTATTTTTTATTGTTACCATTCATTATTTCATTTCTATAGAAATGGTGATTTTTTTGCCTTTTGTTTTGTTTTGTTTTGTTTTGTTTTGAGACATAGTTTCTCTGTGTAGCCCTGGCTGTCCTGGAATTCACTCTGTAGACCAAGCTGGCCTCATACTCAGAGATCCACCTGCCTCTGTCTCCCAAGTGCTGAGATTGAAGGTGTGCACCGCCACTGCCCGGCTCTCTTTCTTATTTTATATAACAGAATAAAGACTACATATAAAACACTTGCTTCAAAGTGATGGAGTATGATTGAAAAATGTTTTAGTAATTGAGTTGTAAACTGAGTCAGTCATGTATTTTCAGAAAACATTTTAAAAATAGTGTGTGTCTCTGTGTGTGTCTGTGTGTCTATGTCTATGTATTGAAGAGCCAGCAGAGGTCAGAAGAGGGTGTTGGTGTGTGTGTGTGTGTGTGTGTGTGTGTGTCTGTCTGTCTGTCTGTCTGTGTCTGTGTGTCTATGTCTATGTATCGAGGAGCCAGCAGAGGTCAAAAGAGGGTGTTGGAGCCCCAGGAACTGGAAATATGGGTAGTCATAAGCCACCATGCAGGTGCAGGAAACCAGAGTCCTTTGGAGCAACCAGTGTTCTCTTAACTGCTGAGCTGTGTCTCGAGACCACAAAACGCCATTTTTAAAATTTCCTTTAATAGGGTGCATGCTGAGGGCACATGTGTGAGCCTGAGAGTGCACACAAAGGTCAGTGTACAACACTGGGTGTGCTGCTATCACTCTTACCTGATTTAGGTAGGATCTCTCACTAAATCCCAAATTTGCTGTTTTTTCAGGTAAGCTGAGTGGTCAGTAAATCCCAGCAATCTTCTAGTCAGGCCCCCATTGGTTACTGGTGCATTTAGCCATGCCTGGCTTTTACATGGGTACTGAGGATCAGAACTCAGGTCTTCATGCTTGCACACTAAGAACTCTTACTGCCTGAGCTATCTCCTCCTCCAGGGAACACCACTTATTACAGAGAAACACTTATGACCTTGGGCACTCTGACTTGAAAGATACTTTCTTGAAAATAAGCTAAGTAATCCTAGATCGTTAAGGAAAACAGCTAACCATGTGTTTGCAGAGATGGCTCAGTGGTTGAGAGCATGTACTGTTCTTGCAGAGGATCTTACAGGGTTCCCAGCACCCACATCAGACAGCTTACAACTCAAATCTAGTAAGTCCTCCAATTCCAGGAGATCTGACCTGCTCTTCTGGCCTAAGGACACCTGCAGAGACTTGCACACGCACAGCATACACAGAGGAAATCTGTTTAAAGCAACATCTCATGTAGTTTTGTAGCATGTGCTTGTTATAGATTCGTTGTATCAGAGAATATCGGGAATTATCTTAAGATGGTTTACATAGTAGTGTGAGGCTCAATTTTTTTTCATGAAAATCAATTGGGCATTAAAGATAGAAGCAGGTTATTTGACTAAGGAACACCTAAAAAGAGATTTGCATGCCAGGTGGTGGTGGCGCATGCCTTTAATCCCAGCACTTGGGAGGCAGAGGCAGATGGATCTCTTGAGTTCGAAGCCAGCCTGGTCTACAGAGTGAGTTCCAGGACAGCCAGGGCTACACAGAGAAACCCTGTCTGGAAAACAAACAAACAAACAAACAAACAAACAAAAAAGATGTGCAAAAATGTTTTACAGAAAATGAAAAAAGTCAGTAGCACCATGGGAGTAGATCTGGGAGAATAGGGAAGGTAGGTATGATCACATTGTTGGACACTCTCGAAACAGTTTTTTGTTTGGTTTTTCCAGATGGGGTTTCACTGTGTAGCCCTGGCTATCCTGGAACTCACCCTATAGAGTAGGCTGGCCTCAAACTCACAGAGATCTGCCTGTCTCTGCCTCCTAAGTGCTGGGATTAAAGGCATGCGCCACCATGGCTCAAAAAATTAATAACAGTATTACTTTAAAAATAAATGACTGTTGGGTCAAAAATAAGGGAAAAAAAGGAGAAATGGTTTTGTTGTTTTATAACTGTTATCATGTGATGGGCTTATTTTAATCTCTGCATTATGTGTTTCAGTCTCTCTCTCTCATGTGTGTGTGTGTGTGTGTGTGTGTGTGTGTGTTGGACTCTGTGTACACATTCACGCAGTACATGCACATCTCTGCATGCATGTGGATGACGTCAGGATGGGGCTTGGGATGTGGTGTCTCTGTCCCTCTTCAATTTATTCCCTTGAGACAGCATCTCTCAGTGAACTTGTAGTTATGCTGGCCAGCCAGTAAGCTCCTGGAATCAGTCCTTCCCCCACCCTAACACTGGGGTTCCAGCACAGATGGTCATGCACAGCTTTTATGTGGGAGATGGGGATTTGAACTAAAGTCTTCATAGTTACTCAGCAAATGCTCTTTCTCACTGAGCCACCTGCCAAGTCCCAATTACTCTATCTTTTTCTATTTATAAATAGGCATCTATACTATCGATCCCAATGCTGATTAGACAAGTGCTTCGCCATTGAACAGTAGTCCCGGGCCTATGTTTATTATTTTAAATGAGGTAACACATATTATTTTGGGTTTAGAAGGAAGGTGCTGATGTTTTAGATTTGTTTTTAAACAGGGTCTCACCCTGGCTGGCCTGGACCATCCATGGAAACCAAGGTGGCCTTAAACTCACAAAGCTCTGCTTACCTCTGCCTCCTGAGGGCTAAGCTTAAAGTTGTATTTCATCATACCTGATGTAATAAATATTTTTAAATATATTCAGTTTTAATATTTTTTCTTTGTTTTTTTTTGTTTGTTTTTATTTTACTTGTATTTGTTTGTTTGCTTGCTTGCTTGTTTTTTGAGACAGGGTTTCTCTGTGTAGCCATGGCTGTCATGCTCAGCAAACCAGGCTGGTCTTGAACTCACAGATTTGCCTGCCTCTGCCTCCCTAGTACTGGGTTTAAAAGTGTGTACCACCACTACCAGGCCAGTTTTAATTTCTAATTGGGCAACAAACATGAGGTAAATTGGCAGCCTCAGTAATTTCTAGAAATAAAGAACAGTCCTATCATTGGCCACAGGAACCAGAATGACCTAGAGGAAATCTCTGGAAATGCTTCCATTTCCTGCTAGCTTCAGAGGAAGTGTAAAAAATAGCCATTTAGACTATAAGAAGAGTAAGCCTGAAGGAGAAACTAATGCTGTGCAAACACAGAGTACAAAGATTAGAAAGAAAACATTTCTGAGATATTTACAGACATTTTTGAGATAGTAGATTAAACCAGTGCTGAAACTCACCCTCCAGTCCAGTTGCATGAGGCTACAGGTTACTCTGTGGAGTCAACCAATTACCCTTAAGCCCCCGAGTGGGATTCTATGTTTGTTTGTGTATGTTTTTAACAAGTGCCCAGGACCTCAGCTCATTTTTCTGCCATCATTCATATGATACACGTCAGCTCCAGAATGAACCTGGGAGGTGGCTGGCAGAGTGTGGGAGGAAGAGGACCTGGAGCAGAAATGGCGCCAAAACAGTGGCATAGAAGCCTGAAGGCAGTGCTGCCTGTACATATAACCCCAACTGACCCGGAACTCACTGTGGAACCTAGGCAGAGGGAAAGAAGGGACAGAGGAGCCCTGAAACTCTTGCCAATACTCCTGCCTCAAGCTCCCTGGATGCTAGGATTATAGATAGGGTCTGCATCAGCATAACCAGCATGTAACATTTTTATTTTCTTTGGCTTTTCTGTTTTTTTTAAACATTTTACATAAACACACATTGCTTTTACTCAGAGGAACAAATCAAATGTATAGTACCACTGTTTTTTTGGTTTTTTTTCTTTTTGTTTTGTTTTGTTTTGAGACAGGGTTTCTCTGTATAGTCCTGGCTATCCTGGAACTCACTCTGTAGACAAGACTGGCCTCGAACTCAAGAGATCCACCTGCCTCTGCCTCCCAAGTGCTGGGATTAAAGTTGTGTGCCACCACTGCCCGGCAGTACCACTGTTTTAAAAGTCCCCAACCAAGGGCACAACTTCAAAGGGCAGCTTAGGATCAGGATAGGACAAGGGAACTCTAAGAAAGATCTTCCTTCTGATGCAGAGGGGGCCAGAAAATAAACTCCCTTTCACTCACAGCTTTGCCAGGACCCAACCTCAAAGCTCCCAGTCATAAACACGAGTGCTCCAGGGATAAGGATCATTATTTATGCCTGAGTCAAATTGGCTGGCATATTTGCAGTTGAGAAAAAACACATTCATATAAAACAACAATGGAGACCACTGTGTATTAATACTAGAAAAGGAAAAGAAGCATATTAAATGTTAAATTAAAAAAAGAAGAGAGCTGGGAATGTAGCCCAGTTGCTAGAATGCTTGCCTAGGATGCTTGAAGCCATGAATTCAATCCCCAGCATCACATAAACTAGGCATAGTGGTACCCAAGCCTTCAGTAGGATTAGTTGAAGGTCATTTTTTTGGTCACATATTGAGTTCAAGACAGCCTATGATACAAAGTACCCTGCCTAAAAGTAGATAAATAAACAAAGACGATCTGCAAGGTGTGCTCTGGGGAAGCAGAGGCAGGCAAACTTCTATGAGTTCAAAGCCAGCTTGGTCTACATAGTCATTCTGTCTCAAAAAAGAAAAGAAGGAGAAAGGCAGACACAGGTTGTTTGCAGCTAACTTTATAGCCAAAACAATTAAACACGTGTGGGTGTCAGGGCTCAGGGATTCCTTTAAAAAATTCTATTTAATCTTGTTATGTTGTTTTTTGGGGTTGTTTGTTTTACAATAAATAAAAGCTTGGAGAGTCATTGGGACAATTCACTGAGATCTCTCTCAGGCTTCTCCAGATGGCCTGTTTCTTTTTGTCAGCCAAATGTCTCTCTTCCCACAACCAGGACTGAAGAAGGACTTCCCCTGAGGCTGGTGCCTTCAAAGCTATGAGGACTTCTGCCTGTAGGACCATTCTGTAGGAACGCAGAGGGGAAACGGGAGAAAATGTGCCTCAGCCCAGACGGAGAGCACGTGTGATGTAGGGGTGCAAGGATTCCCTCATCCTGTGACTCTACCCTACGGTACCCAGGGATCCTAGGCTAAGGTTACTGAAGCAGCAGCTTTCTGATGTCAATTGATCCTCACCGACTCTCCGTGTCCCTTCCTCAGACTCCCAGGGGCTGGAGTTCCGTAGCAGCCAAAACAACCCACTGTCTGCTGTCCTGGAACACAAAAGAAGTTGGTCCCTTGAGATTTTTCTAGGAATGTTTTCTGTGAGCAGTCACTAGAGAACGAGGCCAGATTAACAAAGCCAGGGAAAAGAACTTGCAACAAGACACCACAGAAAAGCAGCCGGCGGGCAGAGGAGGTGCCGATGGAGGCCACGCCCCCACAGGGACCTAATCCTCTGGCAAGTGCGGGACCCAAGAGGTTAGATTCCGCTCGTTCTGGCAGGTCTTGAAGCCTGGTCTTCCCTCACCTGTGTTCGTCACATTCCTTTGTAGAGTGCTTGTGACATGCCCTTTCATAACTTGGTTCCGTCTATTTTCATGACTCTTTTTTGGGGTGCAGCCTTCTTGTCCCCATATTTTAGGGCAATGAAAGAAGCTGCTAGTGTTTACCTGTTTAAGCAGTAGCAAACCCAAGATTTGAACTATGCTAGCTCAATTAGCCATGGGTTGCCATGCAAGCACGAGGAGCTGAGTTGATTCCCCACCCCCACCCCCTCGCATCCTGTGAAAAGGCCAGGTCTGGTGATTGATGCTTTGAATTCCAGAGCTGGGGAAGTAGAGACAGGTGGATCCCTGAGGCTCATTTTTCAGCCAGCTGAGCCTAATTGTTGAGTCCCAGTTCACAATGAGAGAATGCATCACAAAATCAAGGTGGATGGCTTCCAAAGAACGCCACGCGCACAGGCCTACACACATCCACATACAACGTGCATATACATACACAGAATTGAAAAACCATAAGGTCAGGCTTCACAGCTTACCTGAGTCATAGTCGTGCAAAACCAAATGGGCTAACGAGAAAGATGTTTCAAGCGACTGAACAAACAAGCATGAACCATTAACAACGCCACAGTGGCACTGGGATCTGAGCTGAATCTAAGATCTAAGGGACACCTGTTATGTTTATAAAAAGATGAGGGAGGGAATATGTCAGGTATGGGGGAGGGGGTGCCACCGGGGGCCCATGCTGAGGCATCCCTTCCCCCTGAGGGACCAGCCACAGGACGGTATAGTATAGAGTAGATTTTATTCAGGGGATGGGGAGGGAAGTTGAGAGGGGAGTAGAGACAGAAAAGCAGAAAGGGAGAGAAGGGGGAGTAGAGGCCGGCAGTGAGCACGTGGGGAGGGGGAAGAGGACTGGGGAGAGAGTGGGAAGGGAGGAGAGAACAGAGTGAGAGCAAGAAGGCAAGCGAGCAAGAGAGAGCGCAGAGGGGGGTGGGGAATGAGCAGCCTCTTTTATACTGAGTCAGGGACACCTGGCTGTTGCCAGGTAACAGTGGAGTGGAGCTTAGACAAAATGCTAATAACACCTCTTACACTGTTATAGACTAATAGGCCTTCCCAATGTGAAATCTCTCTGTTAGCGACGGACGAGGGGACAGATTTTTAATAGTGCTTGTCTGATTCTGCCTAATGCCCCCCAAAAGAGCCCCCTCAAATAGGAGATGAGATATACTTATAAAAAACACCCAGGCTTCTGCTTTCTACATACACCATCATCCTTAAATCTCCTTCGGGTCCCAGCTCCAGGTTACACTTTGAACAGTTAAAACAGAGATAGGAGACTTCGAGTCTGACCACTTGGACCGATGGAAGATTTACACAGCAATGATATTGCCAGAATTGTTTCTTAAAACAAAGCAAAACAACCCACAAAGACCATTTTATTGAGGCTGGAGAGATGGCTCAGTGGTTAAGAGTACTATCTGCTCTCCCTGGAGGTCCTGAGTTCAATCCCTAGGAACTACATTGCGGCTCACAACCATGTTTAATATGATCTGATGCCCTATTCTGGCATGCAGGTGTACATGCAGATAGAACACTCATATACACAAAATACATAAATCTCTTTTTTAAAAAAGGCATCTCCCTAAATTTAAAAAAGTTAAGGTTAAAAAAAAAAACTTTTTTATTGATTCTTTGTGAATTTCACATCAAACACCCCAGTCCCACTCATCTCTCCATCCTCCCATGTCTGTCTTCCATCCTTGCAGCCTCCGACTAAAAGAAAACAAAAATAAAAATAAAAACGATAAAAGAGAGAGATTTTATATTTAAAAAAAAATCTCACCAGTGTGTCATGGTGTGTCACACAGTATACCCTTTTGCCTGGTTTGAGGCCTTTGACCTCTGCTACGTTATCAATACTGAATTTTCACCAGGACTCCTCTCAGACTCCTGTTGTTGCTGTGTGTCATGGAGAGCCTGCAGAGAGTTTCTGCAGGACCGGCCCTTCCAAGTGCTCCAGGAGTTCACACATGAGATAGATGTTAGGGTGGGGCAACTCAAGGCCCTAGATCTCACCAGCTCTCCTTCTACTGTACCACCAAGGCCAGGTCTACCTCACTGTCAGGGAAAGAGGACTGGGCCAGCTCTTCTGCCTGCTACAATATGGAGAAGAAAGGAATCTTTTTCACACTCAGACACTGCACCTTAGCCAGGAGTTGGGGTGGGTGCCAGGGCCAACTCTCCTCATCCCCAGGGCCAATTCTCCCATTCCTTCAGGGCCAGCTTTACTGTGTTGCCTGAGCAAGGTGTAGGACCCACCTACAAGGATTCTCCAAGTGTTACAGCCAGTGAGTGGCAGGAAAGAATTATTTTTCAAATATACCAGTCTTATTCTTTTCAAGTTGTTTTTAAGAGGCTGCCTTCATCATGGATGGTTTAGCTATAGGCTTGGCCACAGATCCTTTAGCATGTGTATAGCTATAGTATTTAGTAGTCAGTACCTCAGCATGCATGGACATTCCCAATGTAGATCTTAGGGGAACTGAGCATGGGACTTGGTCTCTCCAATACTGCTCCATCCTATTCTACTTCAGTCAAGGAAAATTCTGCTCTTCTGGAAGGTGGAGGGAGGAATAATCTATCAAAGTATTTGGAAATTTCACATAGATATGTATGAAAGAAGAAGACAGCTGATTTCTATCAGTGCTATCTACTGAAGGCCAGCAATGTGCTCTGTCCTGCAGAATGATAAAGAAACACGAGGTTCCTATCCATAGAGAGCTGACACCCGGCTGGGAGGATAAGAGCGTCCTCAGGGTTTAGCACACAAACCAATCAACCTGACCAAACCAAAGATGTTTAAGGAGACATCAGAGACTTGGGGTCAGTCTCTGTGAGAGAATGTGTTTCATAGTATCTGAACATCGTCACCTTTATCAGTCTGAAGGAAAGCTAGGGGACCTCAATCCTGTGACTGCTATAAAACATATTATTCCAAACCTGTGATTCTGAGTCTAAGTCAAGAACTGAAGCCCTGGCCACTGCCTTGGTTTTAATTACATGGGATCCTGAGCAGGAAGTCCAGTTACACCATACCCAGATTTAAGCTGTGAGATAGTAAGA
This sequence comes from Grammomys surdaster, assembly GCF_004785775.1. Classification (NCBI taxonomy): domain Eukaryota; kingdom Metazoa; phylum Chordata; class Mammalia; order Rodentia; family Muridae; genus Grammomys; species Grammomys surdaster. The sequence continues at coordinate 13,919,244 of NW_021604591.1, forward strand.
GGTGGTTTTTAAAAATATTTATTTTTACTTTATGTGTATCAATGTGTTTGCCTGCATTTATGGGTATACCTCAGATAAGCAGTGCCCGAAGAGGCCAGGAGAAGGCATTGGATTCCCAGGAACTGAAGTTACAGATGGATGTGAACTACCATGTAAGAGCTAAGAACTGAACTGGGGGACGGGGGTCGGGGGGAGGTCCTAGAAGAACAGCCAGTGCTCTTAAACACTGGGCTATCTCTCCAGCCCCAGATTTTTGTTGTTTTAATGTCAACTTGTGGTCATTTGTTACATAGCAATAGATAAGATACCTATCACATTTTTGAAAGTCAGATTCAAATTTTCCTAGTCCTGATGTAAAGAATATTACTCATAAAGTAATATAACTGGTGTTATAAAGGACTTGTTAATAGATTTATGTAGGACACGTTAAGTCATATGAAGTAGAATTTAGCTAAGGGAGCCCTGCCTCCAAATACCCCAAAGAGAAGTAGTATGCTAGCCAGTCCTATTAGAGATAAGCTAAATTTACCACACTAGGATGTAACGGTTCACCAGGATTGACCAACTATGAGGTTTGCCTCCAAAGAACATGCCTCTAACAGACAGCACAAGTTCATAGACACTATTAAGTCCTTGTCAGCCATTAAGTCTCTTGTGCTCTTATCAGGAAAAGCATAATTCTGCCAGGTGTTCCCACTGATGGACAGGTTTTCTTGGAGATAGTCTTTAAAGGGTCCTCCCTGCCATCCACATCAGTTTGTATTCCATGTGAAACCTGCTACCCACCCAAAGACCACGAATCAGGTTGTGGGTTATCAGGAAGCTTGAGTTAGCTCGGTATCGTGTGTTTACTGCTTTTGCACAGTTTGTGTCTGATCTTGCTGCTACTGCTGCACTCAGCAACTCTTAAGCTGTGGTATGCTTCTGCCTGAGGTGTTAGAGCAAAGACCGTGTTTTCCTGTGGTTACTGAAACACATGGGGCTGTTCTCTCTATGACTGTAAAGGGAGAGTTGTGATAAACCAGAGCCCTGTAAGATCATAACGTTGGAGAATGCTTTTCTGTCTTGTGTTTTCATCCAGCACCAATCCCTAGTGGGCAATATCAGGGCTGGTGGGAAAATCTCTGGACCATCAGATGCAAAGCTGAACAAGAAGTTTGTTGATTGCAACAAACTTCTTGACTGGATTTAAATCATAACCTGGCCCTCCACCCACTCCCTGGGAGCCACATTAGACACAGCTTTGCTGTTGTCATTTCTCCTAGTAAAAATTAGTCACAGGGGTAGAGAGATAGCTCAGCAGTTAAGAGCACTGGCCGGCTGCCCTCCAAGAGGACCCAGGTTCAAGTCCAGATCCCACATAGTGCTCACAATGGTCTGTTACTCCAGTCCCTGGGGATATGATGTCCTTTTCTGGTCTCTGTGGGCACTGCACAAATATGATGTACAGATACACATGTCGGGAAAACATTCATATACATATCCCAGCCCTCAGGAGGCAGAGGCAGGGATGAATCCCTGGGGCAAGCTAGCTAGAGACACTGCCTCGGTACAATGAAGTGACCAACAAAGACACCAAGATCAACACCAGGCCTCCACACCCTTGTACACACACATCCTTGCATGCATACGTACGCCTACACACATACATACATACCAACCACATAATAGACATAAAAAGAAAAATATTCAAGTATAACATTGCTCAAAAATTATGAATAATTCTCAGTAAACATGTCATGTGGCCACTCAAGTCAAGTCAGGACCAAACAACACAGCTTTTCTGAAGACAGCCTGTGGTTCCTTCCGGTCACCACCCTCACCCTCCTCTTTTGTTGACAGTCTCTCACCTGCCACTCCATAGGTTAGTTTATCCTACTGTCTTTATAGTCTATATAAAGGAAGTCCTATAGTAGACAACTTTATTTCTGTGTTCTCTTATAAGAGATAATTGGGTTTGTAGGGTTTATCTAGGATGCTGAAAGAAGCTTATATTTGTTTTTTTTTTTAATATCTACTTACTTTATCTGTGATGGTTTGCATATGCTTGGTCCCGGGAGTGGCACTATTTGGAGGTGTGGCCTTGTTGGAGTAGGTGTAGCCTTATTGGAAGAAGTGTGTCACTATGGGCATGGGCTTTAAGACCCTTGTCCTAGCTGCCTGGAAGCCAGTCTTCTCCTGGCTGCCTTTAGAATCAGTTCTTTCTACATCATGTCTGCCTGGATGCTGCCATGCTCCCACCTTGATGATAATAGACTGAACCTCTGAACCTGTGAGCCAGCCCCAATAAATGTTGTCCTTATAAGAGTTGCCTTGATCATGGTGTCTCTTCACAGTAGTAAAACCCTAACTAAGACAATATTTGTATTTATTTATTATATTTATATTTTAAATGTTTAAATGTTTATTATATTTATATTTTTTCTTTCCTTCATTCTTCATTGCTGGTGATTGAACATTCTAGGCAAGCACTCTACCACTGAAACTACACTCCATTTATTTATCTTCATTGCTGCCTAGTATGAATGTATCGTGATCTTTTTTAAAAATTCCACTGGCAGGTATCTTGGGTAGGGTTGTCATTGCTGCGAAGAGACACCATGACCAAGGCAATTCTTATAAAGGATAACATTTAACTGGGGCTAGCTTACAGATTCAGAGGTTCAGTCCATTATCATCATGACAAGAAGTAATCCAGGCAGGCATGATTTGGGAGACTCTGAAGGCCTCCAGGAGAACACTCTGTCTTCCACAGGCAGCCAGGAAGAGGCTTTCATCCAAACTGGGCAGAGCTTGAGCATAGGACCTCAAAGCCCACCTCTGCAGTGCTGCACTTCCTCTAATAAGGCCACACCTACTCCAACAAGGCCACACCTCCTAATAGTAGCACTTCCCATGGGCCAAGCATTCAAACCACCAGAGCAGGCATTTGAGATGTTTTGAAGTGATCACAAATGCAACTGTGAATATTCTTGCTCCTGTCTTTGGTGGTTGTGATGGGATTTTGCCAGTGAAACACAATCTGAGTCACATGGGAAGAGGTATTGGGACAATGAGATATTGTGTTTGACCTGTGGGGAAGTTTCTTAATTGGGTTAACAGAGGTGGGAAAGGCCCATCTCAAATGTGGGCAGCATTATTTCGTGGTAGCTCCTGGACTAACTGAAAAGGAGTCTACTGAGCATTTAGCATGCATGCTTCATTCTGCCTCTGCTCTTGACTGTGGATGCAACAAGCTGTTCGTGATCCTGCCATCTTGACTTCAGCACCATTGTGGGCTATCAACTGGAACTATGAGTTAAAATAAAATCCTGTCTTCCCAAAGTTGCTCTTTTTTTTTTTTTTTGGTCAGGGAATTTTTTTTTTTATCACAGCAACAGAAAGAAAATTAGAACAGTGGCCTGTGCTGCTTTTAGCCTTCAAGAGTGAGAATAATCTAAAATATACCCTTGTAGGGGCGACGGAAATGCTATGATCGTCTCACTGTATGACCTGTATTAATGTCCCTGGAGTCAGATGGTCTGAATGCACTGAGAACATGGTTCCTAGCCCTTGTCATGTCTTCACCACAGCTAAGAGGAGACACTTGGCACAACTGCAGCCTAGAATTTCCCCAAACTTTAGACTGTAAGACCTGGAGCACTGGTTTTTATGTCTGGAATGTCCCTCTCTAAAGACACAGAGACAGAGATCCATGCAACCAGCAAGAGGTTTATTGGTTCATCCAGCTCCCTGGGGCTATCCCGCAATCGGAGCAGAGGTGACAGAGGCGATGCTGAAGAATGAAGGCATTCACTTTTTGTACTTCTTTAGACTATAGCTTTTAGGTAACAGCATGGGTTGGTTATCTCTCATTGGTGGGGCCCATTGTCCTTTGCATTCATTGGCAGCCCCTGGTGAGGAGATATCTTTGGTACGCAGAAGGGGAGGGAAGGGGTCTTCTCTACCTAGGCTGAGTCATTTCCTGGGACAGGGTGTTTCTGGAATTCTCTGACCCAGAGCTCAATGGAAAGTCTCAGCCACCTGGTGTTTTCTCAAGGGGGGGGGGGGGAGGTAGTTCTACTAATCTAATCTAATCTAATCTAATCTAATCTAATCTAATCTTTGTAATTTTCACCATAATCTCAAGCCACGCAGTCCCTTACTTACTTAATATTTTTCTTCAAATTGCCCAACATATTATCATTTAAATATCTGCTTTAAGGCCAGTAAAATAGCTCAGCAGGTAAGAGTGTTTGGCACCAAGCCTGAAGACCTGAGTTTGATCTTATAAACCCATATGGTAAAAGGAAACGCTGTCTCCTTAAAGCCAGCAGGTCCAGGCAAGAGGAGAGAGAGATCTGGGTCCCACCCAGTCTCTTCTGAGCTGAGCAGGATGGTGGGTGTCTTGGCCCAAAGAAGCACACTTGGCCGGGAATCTTGTCCAAGCAGCAACTCAACTTTAATGTAACAACCTCTTGTTACATAAACTTGGAGCATAGAGAGAAGGGGTTTTGGTGGGGTGAGGTGACATAGGAGGCCAGGGTGACAAAGGGTATGCAGTGACTGACAGGGCCAATTGCAAAGCTCTACATCTGCAACAGCTGAGTAGAGGCAGGGCTAAACAGGTCTTGTTGAGTCACCCCAGTACAGAAGTGACTAAGACAGGTCTCAAACTCGAGCCAGGCTTAGACTCTTCCACAAGGCCGCAGAAACTTGAGCCAGGCTCAGGTTTGTCCACAAGGCCCAAACCAGGGCCAAAATGGGGCCCAACACACACACACACACACACACACACACACACACACACTGAGACAAGCATGGCGTGCATGAACACAATCTTTCTCGATCTCTCTTGCTCACTCTCAAATACATGCACAGTCGTGCACAGGCTGAGGTGAGCCCGTGCACATGCATGAACAGATACACTCACAATTCTTTTTAAAGAGTCTGCTTTAGTCTTGTCTGAAGTAATAACAGTTGTGATCTTTCACTTTACTATGATACATACATTCTTTTTTTTTTTTTTTTTTTGGTTTTGCGAGACAGGGTTTCTCTGTGTAGCCCTGGCTGTCCTGGAACTCACTCTGTAGACCAGGCTAGCCTCAAACTCTCGAACTCAGAAATCCGCCTGCCTCTGCCACCCAAGTGCTGGGATTAAAGGCGTGCACCACCACCGCCCAGGCATTCTTTTTATTATATAAGAAAACAAACCTATAATTGGCTATTCAAATAAAATTGCCAGCCTGTGAAAGAACATCCACTGGCTTCTTTTGTCCTATCCATGCCCTTCTCCATCTGGGAAGTGGAGGTTGGCACATGGCCTCAAACAATGCAAACAAACCAAATGGGGGAATGTTAGTATTCTGTCTAAACTCCACTTCCAGTTACCTGCCAACAGCCAGGTATGCTCCTCCCCACAGTAACCTGGCAATAGCCGGGTAGGCCTGCCCACTATAAAAGGGGCTGCTTGCCCCCTTCTCTCTCTTACTCTCTTACTCTCTTGATCTCTTGCCTGTAGCTTCTCTCTGCCCCCCTCACCCCCTTCCCTTCCCCCTTTCTCCACGTGGTCATGGCCAGCCTCTACTTCTCTGTTCCCTCTCTCCCTCTCTCCCTCTCTCTCTCTCTCTCTCTCTCTCTCTTTCTCTCTCTCTCTGCCTCTACTACCCTCCTGGCTCCCCTCCCCATGCCCTGAATAAACTCTATTCTATGCTATACTGTCGTGTGACTAGTCCCTCAGGGGGAAGAGATGCCTCGGCATGGGCCTGCTGAGACGTCCTCTTCCCCCATACCTCTCCACACATCCACAGAACATACTCTTTATCTCTTTATCTTTTTATAAACACAACAACATCTACTTACCCCACATAGGAAGTCTGTGATAGACTGAAGTACAGATCTCACCGTAAGGTCCATAATTTACCAAAGAATGATATCCTGGACTCAAATAGTACGTAAATGCAAAGAGTGTTTTCTCTGCAGAAGCCCAGCATGCTGGGGTCTCCCATTACCAAGATACAGAGACAATCAAGAGACCTCGCAGACCAGATTTAAAGCATATTAGGGGATTTTGGGGTAGGGGACCTTTATCTTGCTCCATCTCTAGGGATATTCCATTACTAGGGCATGGGGGGCTGGAAACTGAGGTCTGGAAACTGTTGCTGGGGAAGTCTGGAAACTACTGCTGACCATTGTCCTTGCCTCAGGCCAGATGGCAGGGCAGCTTCTGATGGCAGGGCAGTTTCTGACTAGCTGCCTGAAAACTGAGCTTGCTTGCTTGCTTGCTTTCTTCCTTTCCTTCTTTCTTTCTCTTTTTCTTTCTTTCTTTTCTAGTAACTGATTTGCTTGCCTAGACTTAGGCCTAGTCTCCTAAACTGCCAATTTGAAGCCTGTCATGGAGTTGGACTAGACTTCTCACCACCAAACTCCAACTTGGTGAACCATGAGTTTACTGTGGTTACTGACTGGAGCAGAAATGACTCAAAGACAGCTACAGCACCAAAGCCCATTGTATTATCCTTTCCTTCCTTCCTTTCTTTTGTTTTTTTTTTCAATTCCCCTGCCCTGAGAGTCTCTCTCTCTCTCTCAGTCTCTCTGTGTGTGTGTGTGTGTGTGTGTGTGTGTGTGAGAGAGAGAGAGAGAGAGAGAGAGAGAGAGAGAGAGAGAGAGAGTTAGACTAGCTTGCCAAGGAGCTCCAGGGACCCTCTATGTCTGTCTACAACTTACTAGTTCTGGGATCACAAGTACGCATCATCACGTCGGGTATTTTCTTATGGTTTCTGGGGCTTGAAGGCAAGTCTTTGTGCTTTTGAGGCAAGCATTTCACTGATGGATTTGTCTCTCCCAGTCCCTGAACTTGGACTATCTACATCAGAGAGCTTGCTGTGCAAGGGCTTGGTAAATCTGCACCACTTATGTTATTATCACCCTCCATATCCAATGTTCTGGAGGTACTGAAAGCTAGGGCTGCTTTGGCGCAGAAGCTGGGCACCTTTATGAGTTCTTGCTTCCTAGCTCTAGGGAAGATAGTTCCAAGAGCTATCTCTGCAAGACATGAGCTATGCCATCTGTTACCACAGTAATTGTCTCCAAATCACTGACCAAGCCTCCCTGGGGACTGAGTCCCTCGGGTGTATAAGAGGAAGATAATACTTCAATGAGGCTCATGAAGGATGCCATCAGAATGAAATAATCTGTTCAAAAGTCTTCAGTGTACCCCAAAATGTGGTTCATATTTATTAGTCTTTATCCCAGAGTCCCCACCCCATTCTTTGGGCCTTGTTAAATAAGTAGTTGTTGGTACCCAGTAATAAACTTTTGCTTCATTTTCTAGAATGCTATTTGCACTAGAAATCAGACTTTTAGTCATAGATAAGAATAGAGGATAGGGGAACATGAGATGGCCCAGCAATTACAAGTACTTGCTACCTTTCAAAGGACCTGGGTTCAGCTCCCAAGACCCACATACAGGAGCTTACAACTTCCTGGGGGTAGTTCTGGGGGATCTGACGCCTCTGAAGGCACCAGCATGCACAAGGTGCACTTACATACACATTCAGGCACATACACATGTACAGAAAATAAAAATAAATAAATATTTTTAAAAATGAGTAATGTATAAACTGGATTTCGTGGCTTATGATATACATCCAAGCGCAGCTTAGAACAGACCACACCAGATTCCAAGTGGGGTCTATTCAGGAGATAGGGCAAAGGCGAGGGGGGAAGAAGAAGAGGAAGAAGAAGAAGAAGAAGAAGAAGAAGAAGAAGAAGAAGAAGAAGAAGAAGAAGAAGAGAGCGAGGTCAGGGGATTCTGCCTGCTTTATATGGGCAGTGACATAGCCTCTTTTTAGGTAAGAGTGGGAGGTAGCCAGGTGGATTCTGGGAATGTATGGCTGTTGCCTTGGCAATAATGTGGGGGCCACCTAGATGTGATGTCACGGGTTCGGAGCCTGATACCAACAGCTTATGCTTGTAATCTAGTACATAAGAGGCTGAGATAGGATTGCCGTGAGTTTGAGGCCAGCCTGTGCTACAATGTGGATACCATAAAGAAATGAGTTTTAATTCACAGGCTGACTATGGGAATGGTAACTCAATTTCCTTTCCAGGATGCTTTGCTGGGGCTGCAGTCTCTATCCTTCAAGGGATGGGTTTGGTTAACAATGAAACATGAGCTTGCTTCAATCTCCTTCCCAGGATGCTTTGCTGGTGCTGCCATCTCTATTCTTAAAGGGAGAGGCTGTGTTATCAATCAGAAATATTCTGTTCAGAAGGCTAAGGGTTTCCAAAGATAAATCACTGATGGAGGGGGCATCCTTGTCAGCCTCTGGGTGGTGGAGTTTCCTCAGGCTTCCTTAAGCAGTAGGAGAGAAAGAAATCCTTCCCCTGGGTTGGGGAGAGCAATCGGCCAATGCGTTCTGTGACATCTTGAGCTCCTGTGTCTGGGTGCTTGTTTCTGCTCACACGAGTTGCAGCTGATCTCTCTCAGCTTTGATCATCGCCCCCCGAGTCCCATCCAAGTTCTTACCTCCTAACCAAAGCACTTGATTCCTGTTTCCTCATCTCCCATTGCCGCCTCATCCTGTAAAGACAGATGCCAAATAAACAGTGTATTGGAAAGAGTTTCTCAATTAGCTTTGGTGCAGCCCAACATCCCCTCTCTAAGTGTCTGGCTCATAAATTAATTTGTCCTTAAATCGAACTCAATTCCACACATCACTCCTCTATCCTCAAAGTCTCACCAGGCTCACGATTAGCTCCCGAATTAATTCCCATCAACTGAATACAGCCTTAGAAGTCTTCCTCCATCTGGTTCCTCAGGGCAGCAGCCAGCAGACCCAGACCAGACTCAATAATTGTGCTGGCAGATGCAGCCTCTGGCAACAGTGATACTTAGAGGTGAGACTGGGACTTGGGTATGAGGCCACTGGGCCCTGTTACCTGGCTTCTTTATCAGGTGCTTTATGGCCTCACTTGTCCATGCCACCCTCAGGTCCTGTTCTCAATTCTTCCTGCGTCATCTCTGCCCACGGTTCACCTACAGGCATCATGTCACTCCAGTATCTGCACAGTTGGCATGCTATCCCTTCTGCCTTCATTATTTTTTTAAGCTAAAATCAAAATATAATTCAGGTTTAAAATTGTAAGCTTTGTAAGTTAGGATAGATGGTAGAGTGCTTTGTCTAAATTGACATATATATATATGATATCATATATATATATATGATAGATTGGGTGCTAAGTGTATCTTAGACTTTATAATTCACATAATTGTAATGATCATGCTTATTTATATCTGAGAGAGAAAAGCCTTTTAAGTGACCAAAAAGGGGCAAAGCATTGTGGGTTGTCCGATGCTGCTTGTATTCTGATGTTAATTCTGCATCCTCAGGAGGGGCTGCCCAGCCGAGGAGTGGCTCACATACTCAGGCGATTTCACGTGAACCTTCTCCCTATTTTAACTGGTCAAATAAAGGCTAGAGCCTGTGATTGGACAGTGGAAGGGAGAGGTGGGGCTGGAAATTCTAGAGAGTGTGGGGAGAGTAGAGAATGAGAGAGAAGGACTGAGGAAGAGGAGGCAGAAGGAAGACGGAGCAGAACCACAGCGGTCTGGAGAAGCCACAAGTAGCGAGGGATCTCCTAGCTGGGGAATAGTGTAGTGGTACATCTGCCAAATCTAGGCCGGCAGCTTATAAATATTGTAACTGAGTTGTGTGTTTTTACACAGGCTTATTGGGGTTGGAGATTTACTACAGCTCGTGCATGTGATATGTATGCATGCATGCACATGTGTGTATGTGTGTTTACAGGTGTGTGGGCACAGGTGCTGGAGCATATGTATGGTCACTGGAGTAGAACCGGTTTCTTAACTGAACCTGGAGCTCTGTAACACAGTCTCCCTGCTCAGCTTGCTCTGGGAGATCTGTGTCCAACTTTTGAGTGCTGGAATTTCAGGCAGGCTGGACTGCCAAGTCCTCCCAGTGTAGCCGCCTGCGGCCACGGACCAACTGGGTTCTCCTGAAAGGGGGGCTGGAAATGAAAAAGGGACGGAGGGCAAGAGGAGATGAAGCCAAGACAAAGTTCTCTGATCAAGGCTCGAAGTTTAATGTTCAGCTCTCTATTTAAAGGGAAAGCCCCACCACTGAACTCCTTCTTGTTTCAGCCGGAGATGGGTGGGGGAACCCATCCTTTGTCACTGCAGGAGATATCTCAAGGCACTTCAGCGGGCAGATATTCTTCTAAGTTCCTGTAGCAAGCTGTACATGCAGCCAAGGTGGGTAATTCCACCTGGGTCCTATTATTTTTGGTCTACTGTGGTAAACAAGGTCTTTCTGGCCTGCTCAAGGCTGGGGGGAGGGGACAACCCAGCATTTATGTAAGTGCTGAGGCTCTCATGTTTATATAGCAAGTAGTATATCCAGTGAGCCATCTCCCCAGCCCCTGAACCCATATTTACTTTCCTTTTCCAAACCCCCAAGTCATTTGCAGATGTCATTCTCAATCAGGATAGAGTCTGACCATATCTTAGGGAAAAGTTCCCTGCAGCAGCATCTCTAGGTTTCTGCTCAATCGAGAGAGAGAGAGAGAGAGAGAGAGAGAGAGAGAGAGAGAGAGAGAGAGAGGTTCTTCTGAGCTCCTGTCTGGAAAGCAGGGATCGGGCTTCCAGCACGTTCCCACCCCCAGCGCTGAAAGGACTAGAAGTTGCTGAGTATGGTAATCAATATCTATCTTCGATCCCTCTCTGCAACTTAGACTCCATTGTCTTCCTGTCCAAATCCACACTCAAAGAGTGGTTCTGACTCCTGCTGAACTGAGACAATGTGGTATCCAGGGGAAGGAAATGTGAAAGCTACAAAGCACCAGAGATATAAGTTTAGCCGGTTCTCCACGGACGGCCCACCGAGCGTTCAAAGTAACCTCTACACACTTTGCCTCTCAACCAGCCCTCTTCCCAGTCTTCTCCACTTTAACTACCCATCCACTGCCTGCCATGTTCCAAAGTCTTCAGGGCTCCCTCTTCCATCTCTCTGTGTTTGTGTATGTGGGCATGTGTGTGGTGACCAAAGAACAAGCTCCAGTGTTGATCCTCAGGGCCCACCCATCTGGGTGGTTGGTTTTATTGTTTCGGTTTTTGGCAGCTGGATTTTTTGTTGTGTCTCTCACTGGCCTAGAATTCACCAAGCAGGATAGCTGGCTGGCCTGCAGGCAAGCTTCAGGGATCCTTCTGCCTCTACCTTTCCAGAGCTGAGGTTATGTGTGGCTGGCATCACATTGCATGCATTTCAGGGATTGAACTCAGGTCCTCACTTGCAAGGCAAATATTTTACTGACTGAGCCATCTCGTTAGCCCCTCTTCTATCTCTGAAAAGCCTGTGGCTTAAGGTTTGGTCTGTGCTATTTGCTCAGTCAGGTGTTCCTCCTTTGGTTGCTATCCTGGTTCCAAAATGCTATTGCTAAAATTGTCTTCTCGTAAGATCTTCCCACAACGCATCTCTTTAAGCTCTCTTGGGTGAGTGAGTGGAGGTTTGGAGCAGGGTTGCTATCCATTTGTGCTGCCTCAGCTCACTCTCACACCTGTCTTCTGCCCAGAGCCATGCCAAGAGTTCTGTCATTCTGTGTGGAATGACAGGTCAGCGGGATTGGATGTAAGCTCAGTCTCACCCAAATTTGTTCTTGCAGGAAGAAATATTTAGTGACAGAAATCAAGACAAGTGGACAGCCTAAACTTTAGGGATCTGGACGGCCCAGCATAGGCTCTCTAACTTCTATATCCTAACTGAAAAGATGGACGGGGACCAATGATGGAAGGGGATGTTTCAGCAGGCCCATGCTGAGGCATCTCTTCCCCAGAGGGACCAGCCACAGGATGGTATAGCATAGAATAGAGTTTATTCAGGGCATGGGGAGGGGAGCCAGGAGGGTAGTAGAGGCAGATAGGTAGATAGATAGACAGATAGATAGAGCAGAGAAGTAGAGGTAGAGGCCGGCCATGACCACGTGGAGAGAGGGGGGAGGGAAGGGGGAGGGGCAAGGGGCAGAGAACCTGCAGGCGAGGGATCAACAGAGCAAGAGAGGGAGGAGGGGGCAGGCAGCCCCTTTTATAGTGGGCAGCCCTACCTGGCTATTGCCAGGTAACTGTGGAGGTGGAGTTTAGACAGAATACTAACACTAACCATCAGCATTCTGGATCCTTTTGCTGCTTATATGTGACATTAATCCTGCCATTTTGGATGCTACAGCTGAGCTGGTTTTAAGCCATTTCTGTTCACCATGGTAACCAGGCTCTGCAGTGATCCACTTATGTCTCTCCCTTGGATTCTCATGTGTAATGTTTGCCTTGATCTGTCACACTCTCGGTTCTGAAGAATGGTAAATATGTAGAGATTTTTTTACCCAAAATCTCCAAACTGTCTCCCCCCAGCTCTGAGTAGACTTAGAGTCTAGACAGGTTCACCTATAGTCTTTGAGTTGCTGCATGGAATTCCTACAATACACAAAGCTCCAACGTTGTTATGGTAATTATTTAAAACTGGCCTCTGGTTCATCCGACTATCTAAGCTGCAGTGGCTCTGCCTAGCCCAGCCACCATGTTTCTTGGCTTGAGGCCATATGTGTGTTGCAGCTAGAACTGGCCCACCAGAAACACCAGCCCTGCCACCCACTAGATGCCAGCATGAGAGACGGCTCTGTCAACCTTCCACAGTGTCTCCGCAAGGCAGGGCATTGCCCAGACCATTCCACCATCCATGTGGGCCCAGTAAGAGAATGAGACTCTAATTCTTATAGATTAATCAAAGGCTTTATATGTTTGATAATGATTAACAACAAGATGCCCATACAAAGAGAGTTGTATTCCAATTAGCTAACCTAATTATAAGTTCATAGGTTGTTCCCCACGACTGCTCTCCATACCTGTGTGGTTCTCCATCCTCCTACATCTCTCCCTCTCTAGCTCCTCCTCGTCCTTTTTTCTCTTCCTCTCCCAACTCCTCCTCTTCCTCTCCTTACCTTAGATCCTCCTACACAACATCGATAAGGAGACCATGCCCTCTTCAGTAGGAGAGTGAAGTGAAGTGCTCCACCCAGTCAGCATACATGGGTCCAGTTATACTGCAGGCCAAGGGGTCTCTCTGAATCTTTCATCTGAATTCATGGCTAACTCTGGCTTGTCTCCCTCTCTTTTATTTTCCTTCTCTTAGTTAGGGGAAGCTTTGATGAAATGACTCTCAGCTGACAGTGGAGGCAAGAATGAATGTACTTTCTCAAGTGCATACTTTTTGTTTTTTTTAATGAATGGAATTTGGTGAGGAGGAGTTTTTTGATTTGCAGAAAAATCAAGCAGAAAATACCAGCTAGTCCCATCACCACCTCTAATTAGTGCGTCAGACTAGTAGGAACATAAATTCTCACTAGCAAGCCATGAAGTCTGTGGTTGCACAGTCTTGGTGATATTCCTTCTATAGGTTATAACAAGCACACAATGCCATGTGCCACCATTCAGTATCATAGAGAATAGTTTTTTCAACCTAAGAACCCTTTGGCTTGCCTGTGCTTCCCTTCCCTTCTCCCTCTCTTGCCCCTTGCTCATAGGAATTTTTTAACCTTGAATGTTCTACCTCCTGTCAACTCTGATTACATCAGTGTCCCTCTTCTAGGGGTGGTGGTGGTGGTGGAGGAGAAGGAGAAGGAGGAGGAGGAGGAGCAGAAGGAGGAGCAAGAGGAGGAGGGGGAGCAGGAGGAGGAGGAGGAACAGTGATTAGTCTTCACTATCACAGTGACTGGTTTAGAATCACTGAGAAGACACACTTCTGGGTGTGAATAGCGGGAGGGTTGGGACTCCACACTGAATAAAACTGGAGAAGAGGGGAAGTGAGTGAGCACAGCCCTCCTGGCTCTCTGCTCCCTGACTGGACACAACATGATCATGCTGCCCTGCCTTTCCCACCACTCTGGACTGGATCCCCTCAAAGGATCAGCTAAAATGAACTCCTCCTTTCTTATGTTGCTTTTTGTCATAGCAATGAGTGAAGTAGCCGGTATAATTGAGAAGGGCGTGAGGGGGGCTATGGCCTTCCTTGGTGGCCAACTACTCTTCTCCTCCACAGGAAGGAGCCCAGCCAAAACAATCAGTAAGAATGAAACATGGTACCTCTTCCTTTCCCTCCTCCCCTACTGTCTCATCCTATCCGAAGAAGGGAGCCAAAGTCAGCACTCATTCAGAAAGGACAGCCTATGAAAACAGAAGTCCTTACTCCATGGCGACCCATTAGAGCATGTTTATAAATACACACTTTACTATTTTACTAGAATGTTGACAGACAGTGTATTTCACTGTTCCAGTGAAGGACGTCTGCTAAAAATAAAGTCTATGAAGATTGTTTTTCCTTGTACAATTCTGAGAAAGAGTTTCCAGTAACAGAGTCAAGCCCTGTTCCTTCCAAAAACCGACTCTGGTTGTCCTTTGTGGACCACAAAGATATAACCACATGGCCAGGACCACAGGCAAAACAACAAAGTGTGTGTGGGGGTGAGTAGTCCTCCTCCTACACTGAATTATGCTGTGGTGAGTGTCAGCAAATGAGGTTGAATGTCAGCATCTGAAGATAAACTGATTTCTTGGTTGCTCAGCCCCTCTATGCCCATAAATACGGGAGTGTTCTGCTACCTACTATTAATCAGTAGGATGCTGACCAGGGTCTTGACGAGCCCTGTCATTAGAATGGAAAATTGAATGATCTGTAACTTCTTACTTTTGCTGTTCTGTGATAAAATACTCCTGACAAGACAGATCACTGTAAGGGAGAAGGGTTTGTTTAGACTCACATGTTACAGTCTGCATTAGTGGGGAGTCTGGGCAGCAACTTGCGGCAGCTGGTCACTTTGCAGATCAAAGAAAGCAGAGGGAGGATAAAGTCAATCTATCCCTTTCACACTGCCCAAGACCTCAGCCTAGAGAATGGTCCCTCAATGAGTGAGTCTTCTTATCTCAACTAACCTAATTAAGATAATCTCCCATAGGCATTCCCAGATGCTGGTCCCCTATGTAATTCTAGGTCTCTGGCAAGCTGACAGCTGAGATTGAACATCATACATAGGCTCTATGAGTTAGAAAGGTCTCGTGATCTGCAGTTGGCCGAATGGTGCGCTCTTGCTGGCTTCAAACTTACTATGTACTTAAGGATGTCCTTGAACTTCTGACCTTGCTGCCTTCACCTCCTGAGATTCCAGCCACGCACCATTAGGATTGGTTCATGTGGCTCAGGGGGTTGAACCCTGGGTTTCTCATGCCTGCCAGGCAAGCACTGTATAAACTGGCCTACATTCCTAGCCCTGTATTCATTTTTCAACACCCTACAGTTTTACCTTGCACTGAGCTCAATGAATTTCTTTATGTAGCCATACTGATCCAGGGGTGGGAAAAGCCAGAATAATAGGACACTCTGAGAGGGTGAGCAGAGAGGGTTGAACAACCACCATAAAGCATCCTAATCTTTGAATGATTGGTAGCAACCAGGACCTGCCAGCTGGATCTCTGTCCTGCATGTGGATGACTTGACATGAGGGTCTAAGAAAGGGCCCAACGTTGACTGAGACAATCCTCTGGAGAAAGGACTGCTGGGCTTGGAGAGCAAGGGTCAGAGGGCTGATCTGAGCCATGTTGGTTGAGATACTTGGATACCCCCATCTCTGCCTGTGTCCTCCTGCCTTAGTCTAGATTTTGAAGAGGGAAAGAGAGACATGCTTTCTCTGTGGCCAGTGTGAAGCACAGCATCGCGTCTAACATTAGGACCAGAGCGAAAATTGGGAAAGTTTTACACATTCTAACACGTAAGCCTTCATTTTTTGGCAGTGTGACTGTTTTCATTACTCTGTAATAAGATTTTATTCCCCATAAGAAATAATCCAGGCTAATGAGCTGGCCCACTGGGTGAAAGCAGTTACTACTAAACCTGATGACTTGAGTTTGAATCCCAGGACCCACATGGTGAAGGAGAGAGCTGACCCTGTAGACTGTCCTCTGACCTCCACATGTGCGCTGTGGTACACATGTGCCCTCCCAAATAAAAAATGTAATAAAAAGTAAACATATAATCCCCTAGACCTGGCATCGCAGGTGCAGAATGTTCTGACTGTCCCCTTCTCACTGCCCCCTTCTCATTTGCTCCTTATGTCAGAGCTGTCACGAGTGATCAGCCATGTTACTGCTAGCAGATTCTCAACGGAGCTCCTTAAGCATTCTGGGCAGTGACTAAAATACAGAGTGTCAAGACCACGGATGCAGACCTGTAGCCATGGCAACAGCAGTCCTTTGTCTGGTTCAGCTGAAATGTTGCAGCCTATGGGATGTTGTATATATAAAAAAAAGAATTTGTCTGTTTTTTGTCTTAGATTCCTGGGACAGAGCTTCTAAACCCTTGGAATTTCCTAAGTGGTAGGAGTGTCTATGGTAGTCATGGTGGGTTCTGGATCACTCCCAAGTTTATACTAACAAGGTGACTAGCAGTGGCTGTTGTATATGGGCTGGATAATGATCAGGATACCTGTATTTTCAGTTTTGAGAAAGATGAAGTAAAAGAACAAATAGAAGAGATAGGAATAAAGAGAGAGACAGAGAGAGAAAGAGACAGAGACAGAGAGAGACACCCTCCCTCCACACACACACACACACACACACACACACACACACACACAGAGAGAGGGGGGGAGGGGAGGATAGACAATAAACATTAAATTAGATGCTCAAAACATCCAGCAAAAAACCATCTAGGGAACTTTCACTGAGACAGTCTCGGGTATGTGTAGAGGAGCAGACAGATCAGAATGTCCTTAGGTGAAGCTTCCTAGTAGAAATACAACAACAGAAATGTATCATCATTAAAGGGGGCTTGCAAACACCCGGCAGAAATGGACTGGTTGAGCACCACTGAGGCATCCAGCTGGAGTTCTGATAAGGAAAGCCCTGGTTAGATCAGTGTTTCCCTGAGTGAGACTTTCTAGGAAAAAAACAAACAGTGACAAATACATAACCAATGGGAGTGGGAGGGTCTGTTACAAACTGACTAAAGAATTTAAGGCAGCCAGCTGGGGTTTCCTAGCGAGCTTTCTGTCTATGAATGATTTTCCCATGAACTTCTGGCTTCTCTTCCCCAATGCAGGCATTTTTATATTATGAGATAAACAACACAACACCTGTTGGGAATAGTTTACCATGCAGCTGCTTTCAAGGACATAGTGTTTTTACTTTGCAGCTGCTTTGTGGTTCCTTCCCTGTCACAGTTAGAGAGGCAAGTCCATTCCCAGACAAAGGCTCCTACAGGCCACATGACATAAACGTGCTAGAGTCAGAAGTTGGGAGGGAGACCCTACTTTCAGAGACAGCTTCTCAAGTAGCTCAAAGAGCACATGACACTTTACCAATACAATGAACGGTACAGTGACACGTTGATATCTGCAGGATGCAGCTAGCCTGATCTCTGGTGTGATTTAAAGGGTTAGGGCTTTGAGTCGTGTGATGCCAAGGGAAAGGGACAGGGAGCCGGAGATAGCGTTCAATCTATCACTCCAGGTTCTTGAAACCCCAGTAAGAACTCTGGACGCTAGGGCCCGCCCAAGAGATGTGTTGATGGGTTACACCCCCGGTTGTATGCTTGGAAGCGCTGCACTGGGAACACTCTTAGCTCTCACTCTGAACAGTGGTTCTCAACCTTCCTAAGGCTGTGACCCTTTAATACAGTTCTTCATGTTGTGGTGACCCACTCCCAACTATAAAATTATTTTCATTGCTACTTCATAACTGTAGCTTAGTTACTGTTATGAATCGTAATGTAAATGTCTGATATGCAGGATATGTGATCCCCATGAGAGGATCAATGACTCTGAAGGGGTCACAACCCACAAGTTGAGAACCACTGCTCTAAAGACCTCTTCTTGTGACTTATTCTTACAAGTCCTTTAGAATAAACTGAAATCATGGGAAGAGCATTTGTGGATCTTCTATAGGACTTTAGTTCAGTTCTCAGTACCCACATCAGGTTCTGACAACCACCTATAGTTCCAACTCCAGAGAAATCCAACACCCTCTTTTGGCTTCTTTGGGAAGCCACACAAACATGGCATACAGTCACAGAGACATCAAATGACACATAAATAAAAATAAATCATTTTACACCCTGTCACAGGAGATATTTTAAATTGTCAGCATTCAATCTGGCTTTTCTCAATCAGCCGCCATGTTCCCACTAGCCTAGGCCTGCAGCCACGAGCGGTGGCGGTGCATTGCTGCTGCTCAGTTTATGCCTTCTGCTCAGGCGACCAGAGACACCAGCCCTGCCACCCACGAGATGCCAGTGTGGGAGATAGATGCCAGTGTGGGTGATGGCTCGGCCAATCTTCCAAGCTGTCTCTACAAGGCTGGGCAGTGCCCAGACCATCCCATCATCCATGTGGGCCCAGTAGGAATGAAACTCTAATGCTTAAAGATTATCCAAAGGCTTTATATGTTTGGTACTGCTCAATAACAATATGCCCATACAATTAGAGGTGTTTCCCAATTAGCTAACCTAAATATAAGTTGTTACCTGGGACAGCTGTCCATACCTGCATGGCTCTTCATCCTCCTACCTCTCTCTCTCCCCCTTGCCTGGCTCCTCCTCTTCCTTTTCCTCTTCCTCTCCTTACTCCTCCCAACTTAGCTCCCCCTACAACACCCCACTGAAGTCACATCTCTAATATGTGGTAGCTGTTTTGTTTGTCCTGAGAGTAACAAAAGAAAAGTATCAAAGAAAAGGGGGTAAGGAGAAACGCTGAATTTTTAGGCAGTTGAGTAGCAGTTTTGAAACTCCTAAGATTATAACTGACGTTGGAAGCAACAGTAGTCTTTTGTGGAACTGTGTCCTCAACCTGTGAACATGCTTTTGCTATGAATAGCTGGTGTCAGGATTTTAGCTTAGCTCAGCAGATGTGAAAGCCAGAGGAAGCCACATTCCCCCACTCCCCCAGGCTCTCAGAGAAGGTAGAGTCCTGGCATGGAGGGTGTCTCTGAGGACAGTGAACCTTGGAGGACCTACCTCATCTGCCTTTCTAGTGAGGACATCCTTCCTCCACTGTAACCTCAATGAAGCAAGGTTTTGGGAATACTGTGGACTGTCTTTCCCCAGGCACTAATAGGTATAAAGGTCACATCCATACTTACTATGAAAACTCTTTCCTGAGCTGGCACCTGCAGTGGTTTCTATGTCCCAAGCTTCAGAAAGGGCCTCATAGCCTGCTGTGTGGCCTGTTGGATGCTACTGCTTTCTTTGCATAACACTGGACAGACCTGGCTTGCTCCTTGCTATAGCTGGACAGTTTGCTCTCTCAAAAACTCACAATGGAACTTAATTACCATGAGAGCATTAATAGATGGGCCCTTTATGGTGACACATGATTATGATCCCAGCATTCAGGAGGCGGTGGCAAGAGGACCATGGATCCTGGCCAATGGACACTTCAGGCCAGCCTAGGCTACACAGTGAGGTCTATGGAACGGGGAGGTACTTTAAGAGGTGTCAGAGAATGGGATTAACATTACCATCTGAATGGATCCGACCCCTCTAACTCTTCATGCGTCTCTGATCTTCCATCTCCTCTCCTCTTTCACCTCTTCCTTCCCTTCTCCTGTATTTCTGCTTTCCATCCCCCATCCACTGTGTTATGATGTAGCAAGATGCCCTCACTAGTTGCCAGTACCTTAATCTTAAACTCCTCCACTTCCAGAACTAGGAGCCAATAACATACATTTATTTATTTATTTGCTCATTCATTCATTCATTTATGTATTAATTAATTAATTAATTAATTTTGAAATCTTTCCATTATTTGGAAATTACTCGGGCTGTGGTCTTCTATCACAGTGCCCTGATAGTCACAATAGACTTGTGACTCTCAACAAATTCTCACTCCTCCCTCTTCTGCATCAGTCAGTGCCCTACACGATCTCTGCCTCATCCAGGCTTTTCCTCGCTCTCTGGTCAGGCTGAGATTCACCTCAGTTCCTCAGATTCAGAGTAGGTGAAAGCTTCCTGCAGGTGCTAGCCTGTGATATACCACAACATCTTTATGAAGTGGAAACTTCATAAAGTTCTTTGGAAAATCAGCTGTGTTAGATGGTGTTTTGCTGGGGCAAACACATGAAGGGGACACAGGTGAAAGGCTAAGGCAGACTTGTGAAGAAATGGCTCACTGAAGCAGATACAGGAGAGAGGATGTTCTGCTAACGCAAGCATGTGAAAGGACACATGATGAAGGATACTTTGCTAACAACATGTATGTATTGGTCTGTCTTACATTGTGTTAGTTAAACTCCATTTGTTGGGACTACATAGAGAGAAACTCACCAAAAAACTTCTGGTGGTGTGCTGTGGCTTCTTACCACTTCAACAGACTGGGGCTGATGGCAGAGTGATGTCAGCTGAGACAGACTCAAGTGGCGTTTTGCTAAGACAGACTCAACATGCTGAGACAAGACTCGTAGTAAGGCAAGACCTGTGGAGAACATCTGATATTTGGAGGGAGTATAAATAGGACTTGTTAGACAGTGAAGAAGGCTGGCCTAGGCTTGCTTATAGAGCCAGCTGTGCAATGATTGTTGGTCTCACATTTTTGCTGATCTTCATTTCACTGACAGAGGCACAGCTGAAAACTTTTCCTGGTGATCCTGGTCCCTCCTGCTGACTCGTGCCAAGGCTGAGTCCTGGCTGTTATCCATGAAGTGTTTGTGGGTGGATCGAGTTGTCACTGCTGACCTTAGAACTGAACTGCTGATTTCCTGACAGTGCAGGAAACAGGTCCACTTCCCCCGTATCCTTTCTTTTCCACTACCTCTGGTGGGTGGTGGGATAGAGAGGAGGTTAAAGCGTTTAAGAACCATCACTAAAAGTGCTGCTTGGGTGTAGGTTTGTGCTCACATCTGTCCTTAATGCTCTCTTAGGTCTACAGTGATCTGACTGCCAGAAGTTCACCATGTCTAGTCTCAAGATCCATGCCAGAGAGATCTTTGACTCCCGTGGGAATCCCACTGTTGAGGTGGATCTGACCACTGAGAAAGGTCTCTTCCAAGCTGTGGTGCCGAGCGGTGCGTCCACTGGCATCTAAGAAGCCCTAGAACTCCGAGACAATGATAAGACCAGCTTCATGGGGAAGGGTGTCTCATAGGATGCTGAGCACATCGATTACACTATTGCACCTGCTCTGGTTAGCAATAAACTGAATGTTGTGGAGCAAGAGAAGATTGACCGGCTGATGATCGAGATGGACAACACCAAGAATATATCTAAATTTGGTGCAAATGCCATACTGGGAGTGTCCCTGGCTGTCTGCAAAGCTGGTGCCGTGGAAAAGGAGATACCCTTTTACCGTCACATTGATGACTTGGCCAGCAACCCTGAGGTCATTGTGCTGGCCCCAGCTTTCAATGTGATCAATGGCGGTTCTCATGCTGGCAACAAGCTGGCCATGCAAGAGTTCATGATCGATCCTGTCTGTGGGGGCATCCTGTTTCCTGGAAGCCACGCACATTGGACCAGAGGTTTACCACAACCTGAAGAAGTAATCAAGGAGAAGTATGGGAAAGATGCCACCAGTGTGGGTGATGAGGGCGGATTCACTCCTAACATCCTGGAGAACAAAGAAGCCCTGTAGCTGCTCAAAACTGCAATTGCACAGGCCGGCTACACTGACCATGTTGTCATTGGCATGGATGTGGCTGCCTCCGAGTTCTACAGGTCTGGCAAGTATGATCTGGACTTCAAGTCTCCAGTTGACCCTAGCAGGTACATCACACCTGACCAGCTGGCTGACCTGTACAAGTCCTCCATCCAGGGCTACCCAGTGGTGTCCACTGAAGACTCCTTTGACCAGGACAACTAGGATGCTTGGCAGAAGTTCACAGCTAGTTCAGACAATGATGGGCCACAGTGACCAACCCTAAGTGGACTACCAAGGCTGCAGGTGAGAAGTCCTGCAGCTGCTTTCTGTTCAGAGTGAACCAGATTGGCTCTGTGACTGAGTCTCTGCAGGTATGTAAGCTTGCTCAGTCCAATGGCTGGGGTGTCATGGTGTTCCTTTGATCTGGGGAGACCGAGGACACTTTCATTGCCGACCTGGTGGTGAGGCTCTGCACTGGGCAGATCAAGACTGGTGCCCCTTGCCAATTTGAGCACCTAACCAAGTACAATCAGACCCTTAGAATCGAGGAAGAGCTGGGCAGCAAAGCTAAGTTTGGTCCTTCAGGGACCCCCTGACCAAGTAAAGCACGGACTGGAGATCCCTGGAGCTATCAGCTGCTTAGGTCCTCTGTTCCCGATGTCATCCAGGCGGCTCAAGGCCAGCCCAGTGCTTGCTACCCCCCACCCCATGTCACTGCTTCCTTAGGCATCCATGCCTAACCACCAGGAACCCTGATGGAGATTGCAGCTTTGTAATCATGTGATTGGTCTGAATCATTGTTTCTGTCACTTGACTTCCCAGATAGTGTCTGGAGCCTTCGGAACTCCAGTGTAATCTCTAGGGTGCCCACCTTCAAGACTCCCCCAGTAGTTTACATGCAAAAATAAAAGACACAGAATCCTCCCCCCCTCCAAAAAAATAAGAAGAGGAAAAAGAACCATCACTAAAAGCAGGTTTTGAAAAGATTAAAGTTACACCCTTACTTTTTTCAAATTTCCTGTGTATACCTTTATACATGGTCTGTACAATAGGAAATGTCCTACACATATATGCTATACTGGCTGGTTTTGTGTGTCAACTTGACACAAGCTAGAGTCATCACAGAGAAAGGAGCCTCAGCTGCTCTAACTATAGGATATTTTCTCAATTAGTCATCAACTGGAGATAACCCATCCCATGGTGGGTGGTGCCATCCGTGGGCTAGTGGTCTTGGGTTCTCTAAGAAAGCAAGCTCAACAAGCCAGGGGAAGCAAGCATCCTTCCATCAGCTCCTGCTTTCAGGTTCCTGCCCTGCTTGAGTTTCTGTCCTCACTTCCTTTGGTGATGAACAGCAATGTAGAAGGTAAGCCGAATAAACCCTTTCCTCCCACAACTTGCTTTTTGGTCATGGTGTTTCATTACAGCAATAAAACCTGGACTAAGACACATGCCCATGTGTTCAATCAAGGCTCAGTCCCCAGCTCATAGAAACATTTTGGGAGGTAGTGGAAAATTTAGAAGACAAGGCTTAGCTGGAGGAGGTAGGTCTCAAAGAGAGCCTCCAGACCACAGCTCTTCCTTGGTCTCTGCCTGTTTCTCTCGATGTTTGTTGGTAGTTGAGGCAAGCAGCTCTGGTCTACCATGTCATTCTGTCATGATATCCTGTTCCACCACAGGCCTAGAAATTCCAGAGCTAGCCACCATGGGTAGAACTTCTGAAACCTTGAGACAGAATGAATCTTTCCTCTGTCACACTGTTTCTCTCAGGAATCTGTTTCAGCGATTGACACTCTATCCTTCCTGACTTGTTCCTCAGATGCTCAGTTGACACCAGCTGCTTCTGACCTGGACTATTCAAGTACTCTTGGTCTGACACATATTCCAAGGCTACCCCAACATCCCCCACACATCACTAGGGACCCCATCTTGTCCTGCTGAAGCACAGTTGACCAGGTTTGGGAGCTACACACACCTATGGCTAAGATGGCCACCTCCTTCTGCTTGTTTGCAGTCTGTGAGAACACTGACAGCCATCGTTCCTTCCATCTGAAGTGCAGCAGGCCTGAAGCAGTGGTCTCAGATGCAGGAGTGAAGCTGTAGAGCTCTGGCTCCGGGCACTAGCCTCGCACGTGGCTGCCGTTAAACAATGTCGAGCTCACTTAGTCAGTTCTGGGCCCGTGATGGGAAGAACACCGAGATAGTATGGCATGGTAGGGTAGACAGTCAATCTTGCCCAGACTTCGTTTCCCTCACCTGTCTCATGACAATTAGATCCCTTCCAAGAACGTTCAACAAGCGGGTGAGTTGATAAAGAAAATGTGGAATATATACACTGTGGACTTCTAGTCAGCCTTAAGGAAGAACAAAATTAGATCATTTACAGGGGGGTGGATAGATCTGGAGATCACCATGTTTAATGAAGTAAGCCAGACTTCAAAAGATAAATATCACATTTTTTTCTCTCTTGCATGGAATATAGATTTTAATGTGTCTGTGTATATATTTCCCTTTCTAACTTCATATACACACATGGTATGAAGGTAGAATGGGGAATAGATTGGAAAGGAAAGGAACTTGGTGTCAGGACAGAAGCTTAGGTGTCATGTGACAATATTACCTGGGAAGATGCAACATACATATTTATCTATTCACCCTATAGAAGGAGCCCACAACAGACCAAAGTCCAACCTGGTGAAGCATGTGTTTATCAGGCATACTTACAAGGGTATGGCTGGGGGGTTACTGACTTCAGCAGAAATGACTCAAAAACAGCTGCTCACCAAAGTCCACCCCAGCATGACAGCTCACAAAAGCTGGGAACATGGAGCACACTCCACAGCCTGCAGGCAGCTCAACAGTTTGAAGAGTGTCCCTTCCAAGTACTTCAGTTGGTCTAAACCTCTTCCAGGCAGCTGGACTGGTTTCTGCTTCTCCCAAGCTGCTAGGCCAGTTGCAAAGTCTTTGCAGATTGGCTTGTGTACTGGCTGGTTTTTTGTGTCAGCTTGACACAAGCTGGAGTTATCACAGAGAAAGGAGCCTCTGTTGAGGAAATGCCTCCATGAGATCCAGCTGTAAGGCATTTTGTCAGTTACTGATCAAGTGGAGAGGGCCCCTTGTGAGTGGTACCATCCCTGAGCTGGTAGTCTTGGGTTCTATAAGAAAGCAAGCTGAGAAAGCCAAGGGAAGCAATCCAGTAAGCAGCACCCTCCATGACCTCTGTATTAGCTCCTGCCTCCAGGTGCCTGCCATGTTGAGTTCTAGTCCTGACTTCCTTTGGTGATGAACAGCAATGTGGAAATGTAAGCTGTATAAACCCTTTCCTCCTCAACTTGCTTTTTGGTCATGATGTTTTGTGCAGCAGGAGAAACCCTGATTAAGACAGCTTGTCTGAGAGTGACTCTCAACAGTCTAGGAGGGAGGGGCCTAGAGAATCTAGTCAGTTTCAGGGACTTCCTGAAGTTATTTTGAGTTGATTACCTTCTTGATTAAGGAGCTTTCCTGCAGGATGGAATGCTTTGATTCTGGAGGAAACTGTTACACATCACTAGGTAATTGGGGACTGAATATGCAAATACATTGTAGTCCCCCTAGCAGAGCATGGCAAAACCCATCAAAGCAGCAGACAGCCCCTACTTCCTGCCCTGGCTTATAGCCACAGTGAGATGCCCCTGTAAGAGCTGTCAAAAATAGCAGCTTCTCCATGGCTATCCCAAAAGGTGTTGCCTGTATGTGAGATATGTTCTTCTAGCTAGGCTGCCTTGTCTGGCCTTAATGGGAGAGGATGCACCTAGCCTCAGAGAGATTTGATGTGCCAGAGTAGGAGGATATATAGGAGGAGCATCACCTGCTCAGAAGAGAAGGGAATGGGGGGAAGGATTGTGGTAAGGGGTAACTGAGGGGGACAATGAGCAGAACATAAAGTGAATAAGTAAAAAAAAAATTAAAAATATCATTAAAAAAAGAAAGAGAAGGGAGGTGTTCTTTGGTGACTTCAAAAGCCAGCTTTGAATACAGGTGGGCATAGTCAATGCCATGGGAAATAACTCCCTACAACTGGAGCCTGTAACACATCGGCTGGCACCCTTCGTCATACTTTTGAGTCTACACATATACTTTCTGACTTGAAAATACAGTTGCATCACTTAATTGTCGAAGGCTTCATTAGCCCCTATCTGTGACCTATCCTGACTGCTCAGCCTTTCCAATCTGATCTTCACACTTCCCTTTAGATCCCATTCTTCTCAGCTCATCCTCTTATCCAATGGCATGATATACAGGTGGGTACCACCTAAACTACTAATCACCGTGAAACAAACTCAAGATCTGGCTTTCCCAGATAATCATTTGTTGTCTCACAGTCATCCAGATGTGTCTAGCTATGGGGCTCTAGCCTGGGATTTTCATGGATCAGGGTTGCAGTTACCTGACTCAATGGTTGGTCTGAGAACTTGACTGTCTTCTACAGTCCAACTGCTGTTGGGATGCTTTAGTGATCTACTTGAGTACACTATGGTGACTAGTCAGGCTAGCATGATGGAATATCTATGGAGGATCTGTTCAATTGTGGGTGGCACCATTCCCTAGGCTGGACCCTGAAATGTATAATAATGAAGAACACTAGCAAAAGAATTGCAAGAAGGATCTTTTGTTTTTCTTACTTCTTGCCTGTGTATATGATGTGACTAGCTGCTTGAGTTACTTCTTTGTCTTCTCCTTAGTGATGGACTGTAGCCTGAAACTGTAAGTCAAATAAACCCCTTCTTCCTCTCAAAAAAGGGGTGAGAGGCTCCTGTCAAGATGGCAGCACCATGATATCTCCTCAGCCTGCAGCCTACATGGGAGCTGTCCACAGGTGGTAGCACCTACTCTCCAGCCTCCCTGAGCATCTCCACAGAGATGACACTTCAACCAAAGCCAGCTGTAGCTGGGAAGTCCTTCCCATTCAAACCCATGAGCTGGATGCAGGGAAAAGGAGGTGAAAAAAAGCCACCAAACCCTGAGCTTCCCACAAAACCCATCAGTCCTTTAACAGGAGAACCCACCAATCCCTGAACAGGAGAACCCACAATCCCTGAGCTCCTCAAGCTCAGAATTTGAAATCCCACCAATCTTCACTCTGGAGATCTCTGCCCTGAAAAGCTCTGCCCCCTGAGAAGTCCCATGTAAGCCCTGTCCTTTGTCCAGTTCCCTGCTGCCCACTCTCAAGAACAGAGGACAGTTGTTCCTAGATTCGTCCCTCCATACCCTGGACCCTCTAATAAATCTTTCATGAAATTTTCTGCCTGATGTGCCTCTCTCATTGGAAGAAGCTAAGAAGAAAAGAAGCAAAGAGGAGTGGGGCTGAGGCTCCTGAGCTCCTGAGCTCAGCTGGGAAGACCCTCCCCTGGGAGCTGCAAACCTCTGCTGAGCTTTCCTCTCAGCTGTGTGGTTCCTGAGCTCGCATGTCTCAAGATGCTCTTTCACTGGAATACTGTTCCACCTCAGAGCTGTGTGGTTCCTGAGATCCTGTATCTCAGGGTGCCCTTCCACTGGGATACTGTCCCACCTCAGAGCTGTGTGGTTCCTGAGATCCTATATCTCAGGGTGCCCTTCCACTGGGATACTGTCTCCGCTCAGAGCTGTGTGGTTCCTGAGATCCTGTATCTCAGGGTGCCCTTCCATCAGAACATAAAAGCATATACCTGTATGAAAATACCATTATAAAACTCATCAATCATTTTATATATTGCATATGCCAATAATAATAATTTTCTTATTTTTGTAAATAAAAAGTGTTCTACAGCTTTTAAAACTGTACTTTCCCTTCCACTTTCCTTCCTCAATCTCTGCGGTTTTCTGCTAACCCATAATTTATATAGCCTCAGCAAGCAGTTACTGTCTAACACAGTCAATGGTCGGCAGCCATTGCAGTTACAGTAGAGAGAGGTGATAGACTACATATCCAGGAAATTCTGATTTAATTATTGGTACCTAGCATGTCCCCACATCCTGATCAGATCTAGTCCCTTTAGCCCCAGGGCCTTTCTGCAAATTAGTAATCTGAGTCAGTTCCTCATCTTCACTTGGCTCGTCTCTGGATGTTTCCATTAATTCTTGGAATCAGTGATGCAGCACGACATTTCTAACTTTCTAGTAGTTACCTAACTGTTGTTTAGAACAGGTCGATGAGCAAATTGTTTCTGAACTAAGTTCCCATCAGGAGAGAACATCCAGACATCAGCTGATGTACCCAGACCAGGGCCCCTGTTGACTCAACTACATCATCATTATCAACAAGCAGAGTGATCTGTCCCATTCCCATGATCCTCAGAGACAAATGAGAATAAAGCATGGCCTGAGCTTTCTTTTTCTGATTCTGGGGAAATGTCTGTCACAGGCAAAGTGAAAGTGCAAACTGCTAATAGCAGAGCCAAAAATGCAAA
Organism: Grammomys surdaster; assembly: GCF_004785775.1. NCBI lineage: Eukaryota > Metazoa > Chordata > Mammalia > Rodentia > Muridae > Grammomys > Grammomys surdaster. Next base: position 13,947,332 of record NW_021604591.1, read on the forward strand.
TGCAAGGCAGAAGTGGACCAAGCATCCGCTCAGGAAAAGTCAGGGGATTCTGCATGAGTATCCCCACAGATCCTTGCCATGTGGGGACCCAATTCTTCAGACCTTGCCATAAAGAGGGCTGAATGCTTTACACTGGAGCATCATTCCAGAAGAGGCCTGGCTACTGCCACATTTTATTATTCATTCATTCATTCATTCATTCATTCATTCATTCATTTATTTTGAGACACACAGAGAGAGAGAGAGACAGAGACAGAGACAGAGAGAGAGACACACACACACACACAGAGAGAGAGAGAGAGAGAGAGAGAGAGAGAGAGAGAGAGAGGAGACATGAACATGCTGTAGCATATGTGGAAGTCTGAGGACATCTAGGAGTCAGTTCTATCTTTATACCATCATTTAGGTCCCAGAGATCAGCCTCAGGCCATCAGCCTTAACAGCAAGTGCCCTTATCCACCTTGACCCACAGAGACCTTTCACTGGCCCTAGGCCAATTTTTAGGCATAAAAACCTTGTCTTCCTTTCCCTGTGCCAGGGAGGCTCTGACTCCAAGAATGGATGGAAACCCGAGGACGAGTGCCTGTGTCTGGCCGGGCCTCCTGCATAGTATGTTTGGTTTTCCCCTCCCAGCCATCCTCCAGAACCTTCTCACTTCTGCTGGCTTCTGCCCTTGCTCCTGGAGAGAAAAAGAAAGGGAAAATTTAAATCAGTCGCTTAAAACACAAACCAGCCCTGGAAACAAAAACATGGAAAAAATGAAGGAGCACCTCGACAAATTGATGTGGCCTTTAAGAACCAGCCTCTGGGTTTTCACAGGCTTGACCTGTGTCTGTGAGGCTGGCAGCCCACAGTACTTCACCCCGGATGTTTGGTACTAGACAGAATGAGAGTGGTAGTTTGGATTCAATAGGTTGTGGGTTCAAATCCCACTGTCACTACTTACTAATGAGATGATTTTGGAAACATGACATAGTATAAATAGTAAATAGTAGGGTGCTCGAGAGATGCCTCGGAGCACTTGTGGTGAGGGACAGACATTTTGGATTCAGACGGTCTTAGAGAACCTGACCTAAGGTTGAACTTAAGTTAACTAACAGGCCAGTATCTAGCACCAGTTTCCAGATTATTCCCCAACAAATCTACACCTCCAGGTTACAAGCCTGCCCCTGGCACTTCACTTCCTAACCACCAACAATCTGGAAGAAAACAACAGTTAAGTTTATGGTTTGGCTCCCAGCACCAGACAATTATGTTAAAGGCCATAATGGCCCCTCAATTAGATGTGTGCCAGGCCAGATAACCCCTTCTTGCCTTTATAAATGCTTGCCTAAAACTGGGCTCAAAGCTCCACCCTTTTGTTCTACTGTGTTAGAGACAGTGATGTGGCCCAAGCTGGAGCTTGAATAAAGAGACCCTAATGCAACTGCATAGAAATTGGCTCCTTAGTTTTCTTTTGGGGTTCACGAACACTTTTTGAAACAACAGTGGGTCTTTCAGAGGATCCAGGGTATGATATACATATACATGTAGACAAAAACACTCCTGTACACAAAATAAATGAATCTTAACAGAATAATATCTACTTGACAGAGCTATCATGTGGATTAGGAGTAGGAAAAACTGTACAATGTTTGGCTCAGTGCTTAGACTCTAGAAGGCATCTGATAAGCTAATCATTTGGGGATTTTGTTACTAAAGCAAATCTCACTGGCTTCCAAAAAGCTTGGAAATCAGAGTTTGTTTGCGAGCTCGGCATGGGAACTTTCACTGTCCCTCTGTGATGGCCAGCCAAGGTTAATATGGTCACCTTGACTAACTCTAACATCACGTGGGGATGGCCCTCTGGCCGTGCCTTGGGGGCATTATCTAGAGGGCATTACTTGATATGGGAAGATCCATCTTAACTTTAGTTGGGACCATTCCCAGGGCATAGGATCTTGGGCTGAATAAAATGAAGACAGCAAGCTGAGCACTTGTACATGGGCATGCGTTCCTCTCTCCTTCCTGACTGCAGTAGCCTTGACATGCTCAACCGTGATAGACAGAGTCTGTGAGCCAGAGTAAACTCTCCTCCTTTCAGTTGCTTTTGTCAGGGTATCAACAGAAACAGAAACTAAGGCAGCCTCTCCTTGTGCCCCAGTCAGAGCTTCATATATGATGGCTGCCATTCAGCGAATGTCTGCTGTGTTTCAGCACTCTGGGAAGCTACCCAATTCCCTTCACTGTATTGGGAGCTTTGCGGCTGACTCAGTCATGGTGATAGGATAAGTCATGAGCTTACTCACAGCTCCCGGCAACCCTGAGAAGTGGGCAGTCCTGCCTCCATTCTAATAGATTCTTATTCTAGTTGTTATTACTGGAGACTGCTTTCCAACAGAAGAGAATCTGTTCTAGAGGGAAAGTCCCATCTGGGGACTGGGAAGGTGATAGGATTCTCTGGATTCTCAGCATATCTCCACCTCAAACTTGCTGATAGAGAAGGAAATGGAATTCCTTCTGGTGGGCAGATGACAAAGGTCTTCAGTATCTTGCATTAGGGGCACTGGAGCCAAAAACACACCAGTGTCTTAGGCTAAGTAGTGGTGACCAGCTATCTATGATACATTTTGTAAGAAAGGAAGGCATTATTGTGAGTGGTATTTTATGGCTTTAAAAGAGTTTCAACATGGTACTAACCTGTTTGCAGTGTTTTGAGATGAATAGTACAGACCAGATACCCTTCACTTGCTGCTAAGGATGGCCTTGAACTCCTGATCCTCCTATTTCTACCTTCTGAGTCAAGGATCCTAGGCAGACACCACCATACCTGACTTCAATATTCTTTTTCCTTTAATAACTAAGAAGTTGCTATGAGCCTAGATCCACTTTGCAACCCTTGTCTTAGTTAGGGTTTTACTGCTGTGAACAGACACCATGACCAAAGCAACTCTTATAAGGACAACATTTAATTGGGGCTAGCTTACAGGTTCTGAGGTTCAGTCTATTATTATCAAGGCAGAGCATGGCAGCATCCAGCAGGCACAGTGTGAAGGAAAGGGGACCAATGATGGAAAGGAACGTCTCAGCGGGCCCATGCCGAGGCATCTCTTCCCCATGAGGGACCAGCCACACAATGGTATAGCATAGAATAGAGTTTATTCAGGGCATGGGGAGGGGAGCCAGGAGGGTAGTAGAGGCAGAGAGAGAGAGAGAGGAGAGGTAGAAGCAGGCCATGAGAGGGGGAAGGGAAGGGGGGAGGGGCAAGGGGCAGTGGGAACCTACAGGCAAGGGATCGAGGGATCAAGAGAGAGAGGAGGGGGCAAGCAGCCCCCTTTATAGTGGGCAGGCCTACCTGGCTATTGCCAGGTAACTGTGGGGAGGAGCATACCTGGCTGTTGCCAGATAACTGTGGAGGTTGAGTTTAGACAGAATACTAACACAGTGCAGGAGGAACTGAGAGTTCTATATCTTTATCTGAAGGCCACTAGGAGAAGACTGGAAGAGGGTCTTAAAGCCCACACCCACAGTGACACACTTCCTCCAACAAGGCCACACCTTCTAAGAGTGCCACTCAATGGGCCAAGCATATTCAAACCACCACATTCCACTCCCTGGACCCTACAGGCTTTTTCCCTAGGTGAGTTTCCCTGCTATACACATGTGCTTTGGTGAGGCTCCCTGCTGCACCCACATGCTTTGGTTTAGGACTGATTCATAAATTTTGCTGAAGGGAGGAAAAAGGCCTTGGGGCAAGCTGTCAGAGGCTGGCTTTCTTTTGATTGTTTTCTATAGCTTCTGGAGCCCCTTTCCTACCCTCAAGCAGAGTTGGTTCTCATGGGGATGTGAGTGATACACATGTGTACAAAATAAGAAAGAAGACTGTGTAACTTAGAATACGAAAGTCTGCCTTGGAACACTGGCTTGCCCACTTCTGGTTTTGAAGGTGGAGGTGTGTTGTGTTTGATATTTAATGAAGGCCTCTGGACAGGCTGACTACGCTCAGACTGCCATGCACTGTGGCTTGAAGCCAAGCACTCCACAGCTGGAAATGGCCAGAGGCCACACATGTGCCACAGCTAGAAACAGCCAGCCAGAAACACTGGCCCTGGCATCCATGATATGCCAGCATGGGAGATGGCTCTTCCAATCTTCCACGCTGTCTCCACAAGGCTGGGCTGAGCCCAGACCATCCCACTATCCACTCGTATCCAGTAGGAATGAGACTCTAATGCTTAAAGATTAATCAAAAGCTTTATTTGTTTGGTAATGCTCAATAACAAGTTGCCCATACAATTGGAAGGTTTCCCAATCAACTAGCGTAGATATAAGTTGTTACCCAGGACTGTTCTCCATACATCCATGGCTCTCCATGCTCCTACATCTTTGCCTCTAGTTTCTCATCTTCCTCTCCTTACTCTTCCCACCTTAGCTCCTCCCAACTTGCAGAGAAAATATGGGTCACCTCTGTGTATATGTAAGTTTTCATTTCTGTAAACTGGGCTTAATGGTCCTCAGTGGGCAGGCTGCTGGGAGGTTTAACTGAGAACACATCATAGCATCCAACAAAGTTACTGGTTCATTTAAGGCCTCCCACAGATATGTGATCCTTTTAATTGAAAGCCCCACTGGGGGTAGACCCCCAAAATAAGAGCCACCTCCTATGTCTAGCCACCTTGTATGAGGGAGGCATTTGAGAGTTGGGATTTATGCTAACAACACAAAAATTAATTACAATTATATTATGGACTACCAATCAGAAACTTTTAAAACTTACATTTATTTATTTACTTAGTGGGGTGGGGTATGGGTATGCCCGAGTGTTGTGGAGATGGACATATTATTTGCCAGAGTCACCTTCTACAACAGTACTCAGCAGGCACTTTAAACAATGAGCCATTTCCCTGGCTCTAGGACACACACACACAGAGGCATGCACACACATACACACAACAAAACAAAACTGTTTTTATAACAGTGAAAATCAGAATTAATTTCAGTTTCTCCAAAGGGTGACCTTTCTGTAGTTTCCATTCTTGGTAAGATATCCTGCTAAGTGGTAAGTGCTTGAGCTGCGGGTAAAAATTCTGAAAGGTTTTGGTCAACCTTCTTGAAATAAACAACCTTCAATGTACCTCACTAATCATTTGGTTTAGCCCATTTCTATGGTAGTGACTCCATTTACTGCTGTGACAAAAATACTACTCAGACTTGTTGTTGAATAATAAAACAATATTATTCACTTCAAGCCCTATAGCCATAAAAAGGTGTTAGTGACATTCAGAGAGGATGTCCCTCAGTTAATCTCTGCAAACACTTTCACAGACACACCCAACACTCAACCCAAGGTTTCTTACACCTTTTTAGGAAGCATGTGCGCATGCATGTGCGCGCGCACACACACACACACACACACACACACACACACATGTACACACAAGCCACAGGTTTCTTTTTAAAAAAGTAAACCATCCAGCAAGGCTTGGTGATGCACATCTTTCATCCCAGCCTTCAAGTGCCAAGGCAGGAGGATGTCTGTGAGTTTCAGGACAGCCTGGTTCACATAGTGAGTTCCAGGACAGCCAGAGATTTGCATAGAGACCCTGCCTCAAAAAAAAAAAAAGGTAAATTATCTTTTATTTATTATTTGACAATTTCATGCAAGTGAAGATGTATCTTGGTCATATCCACTCCCAACTCTCCTGCGCACTTCCCTTGGGTGCTCCCAAGGTGGAAGTCTACCATTGTTCAGACAGTCTTCTGAGCTTGGCCCAAAATGGGGACCCCAATTACCAGCAGGGCTTCTCCTTCTCTGACGTTGTCTGGGGAGCTTAAAACACCTATACCCTCTATCTGTGGAATGTCTTGTAAGTAGCCTTGGTGAGATTACAGGTTCTGCTTCCTTTCTTCCGATAAGAAATCCATTCAGCAAACACCTGAGATTTCTGGAATGCCTCCCCATGCAAATGAGGCATCTGAGTAACTTAGCCTTCAGCCCATGACCTTTGTCCACACAGGATATTCCTATTCCTTAACCCCAAAACTATATAACCTTGATTCACCTTGAATCAAGTTGATCTGTCTCCCAGAAGCTGATCCCAGAGTGTTGTCATTTCTGGTCATACTCATGGGCCATCTGAAACCCTCTTCATTGACTCTGCTCCCTTTGTCCTCATGGGCCAATGACCCCAGGAGAAGGGAGGACCACACTTCACATCCCCCCTGTCTCTTTTCCCCATCATCTACTAAGTCTAGTTAATGTTACCTATTGAGGTGTTAGCTGCTGGTTGGCTTGATCCTGAACAGGTAATCATAGCTGCATTGAGGCCATGAGTGTAATGGCCATTAGCATGTCTGGAGAAGGAACTCTCCCCATCCTCTGACTTTTTATTCTTTCTCCCCTCCTTCTGCGATGTTCCCTGTGCCTTAGAGGTTTAGTGATTGATCCAGATGTCCCATTTAGGGCTGAGCACAGCATGCAACAGTTACTTATTCTCAGCTCTTTGACTTTTAGGAACTCCTGTGTTACTTCTAACCATTGCAGAAAGAAGCTTCTGGCCAACCTTGAAGGCAGCGCAATCTATGTGCCGCATCAGAGTTGGAGAAAACCACAGACTTTATGTTAGCAGGGATGGATGAGGCTGAGGAACTCTAGGGTAAGACCTTGCCTTTTCAATAACAGGTACTGAACACTCACCCCACCTGGGGACCTCCCAACATTCCATAGCCACATAGAAGCAATGGTGTGTGACACCCCCCCCCCAACAGAGCATATGTTGCTTTCATGGTCATTCCTGAAAGGGGCTCCTAGAACAGGATGTTTGTTATGAGGCTGCCTATCCTTCCAAGCCCTGTGCTGCTGTCTCTGACAGGAAGTATGAGGAGTTCCTTTGGCCTGCAGGGCTTGCTTTGTTTGATGTGGCCTGGGACGGTTTCAAGTCATGGGCTCCCCCCCAACCCCCAACTTCCTCAACTGGATAAATTAATTTGGCACAGAGCAAACTCAAATCATATAGAGGCTTCCAAGTAAGCTAGAGAGAGCCCCTTTTATGACAGAATCCTGTCTTTAAATCTTCGTTTTTATTATTCATAACTGTATGTGTGTGTCTGTGGGGCAGGTATCCCATGTGTGTGCAGGTGATCACAGAGGTTGGATGAGCCTGGCGTTGCAGTTACATGCAGTTGTGAGCCATCAATATGACACCGGATCCTCTATCAGATCTGAAAATGCTCTTAACCACTGAGCCACCTCTTCAAAAAAAAAAAAAAAACCCTCCTATTTTATAAAGATTTTTTTTTATAAAAGTTTCTATCTTTAGGATATGCTACTTTCTCTTATGCAGAACAGGAAGCCACATAAATCTGGTGGAACTGTGGTTGGTGGCTCTGACTTCCTCTGTGATAGTCTTCTGTCCCACTAGCTGTCGGTGCCTGTTGCTGTTCACTCGAGGACTTGGCTAAGCAGGACCCCTCTTCTCTTTTTCCTTCTTAGTCTCATTCATGATACTCACCTGAACACCTTCATAACTAGCAAACATATACACACAACCACAAATACATCGTAATATATACCATAGATACACACATTACCCCAGTATAAATATCATACACATACACACACAGCACACAAATAACCTCCCATATAAATATCATACATATGCTTCTACCACCACACACACACACACACACACACACACACACACACACTATTGTTTGGAACATGAATAGAGTGTGTACCAGTCTGTATTCTTTCCCATGCTAGAATGTTGCCCAAACTCTGGGTCAAAAGGAAATGTCACTGTGGGAGGAAGATTTGCTATTTCCAGCCCTAGACAGCAAATCTGTCTTCCCCTCTGCTGCGCCCATGCCAGTCCTGTGTCTTTTCACCCATGACCACTATCTCCAGTCAGTTAGGAAAGTCCTTGGGAGAATAAACATGCTTGCCACCAGAACACACCAGCTTGTTAAGAAAAACAAAAAATAGAAAGCTCTGTTGCCCCAAGTCCCTTAAGGGACATGCTCTCTGCTGCTGGCTCTCCCCAGGATTCAGCAACTGAAATGTTAATTGCTCAGTACGAGGTGGAGATGGGAAGGACTGCAAAGCAACCTTTCCTTCCTCCTTCCTCCTGTAGTGTTGAATGAACGCTGCACCAACTGCTTGGGTCGCAGCAATAATAGCATCAGCAAAATTCTCAGAACCATGCTACAAGCCGAGCAGAGACTAGAATCTTTATGTGTATGACACGAGCCTGTCATCCCAGTGTGTGGGACACGAAAGCAGGATGATAAACGATATTCAAGGTCATTGTTTGGCTATATAACAAGTATGAGGCCAACCTGGGCTACATGAGTCCCAAACTCCAACACTTCCCAGAAGGCCTGAAGCTGAAGCTGCGAACTAAGCCATGAAATGGTTGATCGGTAGAGAATGGAAAATGTATTCTGGAAGAAGGGATGGTATGTGCAAAGGCCAGAGAAGAGAGACAAACTAGCTCATTCGAAGAGCAGAAAAGAAACAATCGGATCTGGAGTTTAGAGCTCATGTAGGAAAGGTGGAAACAGCTTCAGAGTGGTCCTGAGGCAGGGCTGGTCATGCTTGAGAAGATCACCACCAAGATCAGAGTGTCCGGTCTCCCCCACAGCTGGGCTGGATGCTGGGCATGCAGCTGCCATGTCATGGGCACCATCATCTGGAGCAGCTGTGAGCATGCTGGAAGATAAGTGGTACCTGGGGAAGCAGCTGCCTTTCTACAGGACTCATCACTCCAGTGGGTGTGCGAATCGACGGTGGCAGCCACTCTGAACAGTGTTAGCTCAGATAATGAAAAGCTCTTGGGAAGTCTGAGGCTCCCCCATCATATAGACTTAGAATATGCAGCTGAAGTGAGAAGGCACAGCCATGTCTCTGTTTGAGAGGCAAACACATAGAGCACCAGAGGCTGAGCACACTTCAAGAAGGCCAGGGCTCCTGTAGGTTTTATTTTATTTATTTAATTGTTTTATTTTGATTGTGTATACATGTGGAGGTCAGAGAAAAGCCTGTATCAGTCTGTTTTCCCTTTTCACCATGAGCACCCTAGAGAGCAAACCAGGTTAAGCAGCAAGTATCTTTACCCACTGAGCCATCTTGCTAGTTCCTGTCTGGATCTTTATACTTGAAAAGGGAAAGGAATGTGCGGGGCGCCGCCTCGCCGAAAAGGAGAACGCCACGCTCAGGATTCTTCTGACAGCATTTTTATTGTTACAGCTCTTTTAGTGTTACAGCTCTCTTAGATGGTAGTGTTACAGCTCTCTTAGATGGTAGTGAGGCGAGGGACCCCAAGCCCCAAAAGCTTGTGGCTTATATAGCGCTTTAGGAGATGTGCCGCACACTCATTGGCTCTTATGATGTCGCCAAATTAGCATACTGGTTTTCGCGCCTTGCCCTTGCGCAGGCGCACATTCAAGCAAGGCTCGCAAGAAGAACCAGGAAGCAGGAAACCGGCGCCATCTTGAGATGGCGGACGCGGCTCCTAACAGGAATGGACTGGAGAAATGTCTCCGAGTACCACTACACTTCTGGAGGACCTGGGTTAGTTTCCTAGCACTCAATGGCTACTCACAACTGTCTATAACTCTAGTCCCAGAGGCCCTGGTGTCCTCTGGCCTTCACAGACACTGCATGCACACGGCACACAGACATAGCTGTAGGCAAAACACCCACAAACAACAACAAAAAATTAAGTTAAAAAAGAAAGAATTGAAAAAGGAAAGGAATATTAAAATGTACTATTATTTTATTTTTATGTGTATATGTGTTTTGCCTGCAGGTATGTCGGTATACCACACATGTGCCTGGTGCTTGCAGAGGCCAGAGGAATCTATCCGATCCCTGAGAACTGGAGTTACAGATGCTTGTGTGCTGGGTGTCAAACTTGGGACCTCTGGAATGGCAGCAAGTATTCCTAACCACTGACTTCCAGTATCGAAAATCCTGATTTCCAATACCTTTTTCTTGTTAAAGAAAATCTTATTACATTTATTTATTTATTTATTTATTTATTTATTTATATTTGTGTGTGGGAGGCATAAGTATGCCTCAGCATGTGTGTGAGCACATGTGTGGAGGTCAGAGGACAACTTGCCTCATTTGGTTCTTTCTTTCTACTGGGTGGGACCCAGAGATGTATTTCAGGCTGTTGTGCTTGCTGGCAAGTGGCTTTACCTGCTAAGCACCCCAGATCTTTGTCTAGTGGTAGAGACTTAGTCATCAGACCTAAGGCCTAGTTACATGTCAGAACAGCAAGAGTTACAGGGGGAAGTGAAGGACAGAATAAGACCATACTAACTACAACATGTGTGTGTATGAAATTCACACGAAATTAGTAAAGGTGTTATACTGAAAATGTACAGACTAAAAAAATAAATGAAATGTAAGAACACAGAGCAGGTACAGTATGGACGAGAAGGTAAGCATCAGTGATGAGCCAGCAGCTCTCTGTCCAGACGGCAGCTCTCTTAAAGCATCAGCAAAGACAGATACGTCTTCCGTGTTAGCAGGCTGTGCGCACAGATCACATAACAACAACAACAACAAAATGTGGCAGTGTTGCTGTTGGCTTCCTGGTGATCTAGAGTAAATGGTCAATCCAGGAATGTGTATGAATAATGAACAAACATAGAAAGATATTTATATATACGTGTTAACACAATATCCTCCAGAGAAAGAAAAGACTCACTTTTAAATGGCACACCTCCTGCCTTTGTCAGGATTTCTAATGCTGTGACAAAACACCATGACCGAAAGCAACTGGGAGAAGAAAGGGTTTATTAGGCTTACACGTCCACATCATTGTTCATCAACAAAGAAAGTCAGGACAGGTTTCAAGTTCCTGTAGCAGGATCAACGTGCAGCCAAGTGTGCTGGACACGGAAAGATCTGTTCCTTTCCAGCAGAGCTATAGGACTTCTGGGTTTTACTTGAAGAAGCACAGCCACAGCTGAGAAGAGATGATGCTAAAGGTCAAAGTTGGAAATTGCAATATCCCTAAACCAAACTTCTTTGATTTTGAAGGAAAGCAAAAATGGGAGGCATGGAAAGCCCTCAGTGACTCAAGCCCCAGCCAAGCAATGTAGGAGTATATCGCGGCAGTTAAAAAACTAGATCCAGGATGGAATCCTCAGCTGTCAAGAAACCCTACTGCTAAAGTCGAAGTCTGACATTACTGGATATCCCTAAGCTCCATGCCAGATGGTGGACTGACTCCCTTTGTCAGTGAGGCTTTCTCTACCTGGGAGATCCCGGACCCTACACCCACTACCTGAGGAATGTCAAGTAGCCTTTAGGGAAATTACAGGTCCAACTTCCTTTCTCCAATAAGAAACCTGGTCAGCAAACCCCTGAGATCCCTGGAGTGCCTCCCCATGCTAATGAGGCATCTCAGTACCTTAGCCTTCAGCCAGTGACCTGTGCCACCCTGGAAATTCCTACCCCTCCCCTAAAATGAGATAACCCTTGATTCACCCTGAATAAAGTTGATCTGTCTCCCTGAAAAAAAAAAAAGTCAGGACAGGATGGAAAACAACATGACAGGAACCTAGAGGCAGGAGCTGATGCAAAGGACATGGAAGAGTGCTGGTTACTGGCTTGCTCCTCTTAGCTGTTGCTCAGGAAGAATAGAACCCTGCACAGGGGTGACACCAAAGTGAGCTGGGTCTTCTCACATGAATCAGTAATTAAGAAAATGCCCTATGCAATTGCCTGCAGCCTGATCTTATGGAGACATTTTCTCAATAGCGGTTTCCTCCTCTTAGATGACTCTAGATATGTCAAGTTGACATAAAACTAGCCAACACACAACACCACACACACACACACACACACACACACACACACACACTTAGATTTGACTACAAGAGAGCATCATAACCAGTAAAGTAATAGTGTAACACTATGCTGCTGTTGTAGGAAGACATGCTGGATGTACTGCAAAAAGGCAAGAGATGAGCTCTGCAGGGCCCGGGATCTGCTCCCTGTAGCAACCTTCATGCTCAGCCCTGTGTAGGGAGGCTGGAAGGTCAAATGTTAGAGGAGGAGGATTCTGAGTGATTGCTACTGTTGTCTTTATGCTCTCTGTATTACTTCAAGCTGCATTTGTAGCTTTTATTTCTTCTTCTTATTGGTTAGTGTTGGGAGCACACACATGGGACAGTACACACGGAGATCAGAAGACAGCTTTCAGGAGCTACTTCCTTCCTTCCACTGACTTCCAGGATCAAACTCAGGTTGTAAGGCTTTCGACGTAAGCACTTTTATCTTCTGAGACATCCCGCTATCCCTGAATTAGTAATTTCATAATAAAAGGCTAGTTCTTCCCCCTCTTCTTTTCCTTTCTCTTCTTTTCTTTTCCTTTCTTTTCTTTGACAATGTTTCTCTGTGTAACTCTGGCTTCCCTGTGTAGACAGGCTGGCCTTTAACTCACAGAGATCCTCCTGCCTCAGCCTCCCTAGTGCTGGGTTTAGAGGTGTGTGCCACCATGGCTGTCCTTTGTCTTTGTTTTTTTGATATATGTGTATGTGGTGTTGTGTGTTCAAGTTTGTGTGTC
>NW_021604591.1:13959904-13978583 GCF_004785775.1 Grammomys surdaster
AAAAAAAACTGTATGTTTTATTTTAACTGAAATTTTCTTTTTGGAAGGGCTGGAGATTGAACCTAGGGCCTTGCAAGTACTGGGCAAATACTGTACCACTGAGCTATAACCTTAGCCTTTTGGAAACAGTACAGAAAGCCACACCCAGTTTTCTTCTACTCTACACCTTTCCTAACAAAGCACATTTGTGGCAGTGAGGAAATCCGTATTGAAACCTTATGACTAAGAGGCATGCATTATCCAGATTTCCTTAGCTGTACCTAAAGTCCTTCCCTCTAAGACTCCATCCAGGACACTGAGTCACATTTACCCCTTAGTTCTCTTTTGACTCTTACCCTTGTTTCTTTATTTGTCACAATCTTGACAGTTTGAGGGACACTCCTTTGTAGTCTATCCTTCAGAAGGGATTTTGCTGATATTTTTCCCAAGCTTCAACTTACTTTTTGACATTAGAAGATGCTTCAGTATCTCCTTTTTAGGGTCTCCTGCAGAGACAGAATCAGTCCTTTTTCCAAGAAACTCTGGATTCTGTTATTGGAAAGTGGTATTAGAAATCAGGATCTATCTCGAAAAACAAAAACAAAACAAAAAAAAAAAAAGAAAAGAAAAAAGAAAAAAAAGAAAAGAAATCAGGATCTAAACCTGGAGTTGGTAATGCACACCTTTAATCACAGCTCTCAGGAGGCAGAGGCAGTTGGATTTCTAAATTCGAGCCCAGCCTCGTCTACAGAGGGAGTTGCCCCACACAGAGAAACCCTGTTTTGAAACCTTCTCACCACAAAAGATAGAGATTAGGTGTATGTATATGAATTGGGGTTACAAAGCAGCTTTATTTGATGAAGCAAAATCAGTGACTATGTTGACAGGCAGTGTGTCTGCAGTGTGTCTTAATGACAAAATAAGAGTCCTCGATAAGAGGGCGGGAAGGGATGGGTACTGTCCTTGGGACAAGGATATGAATGGATCATAGGAGCTTACAGAGCAAGGAGAGGACTCCTGACGACGTTCTGACCTTGATTCCTGTCTCTTCCAGAACAGAGCTAGAATTTCTCCACTATGAGACAGTAACACATGATCAGGGAACAATGGAGAACTGGTTGTGAAATATATGTGTGTGTGTATACATGTGCCTAAGTATGTATATGTGTGTATACACATGTGTGTAGATGTATGTGTGTACGTGTGTGTGTATACACGTGTGTGTAGATGTGTGCATATGTGTAAAGGCCAGAAGCCAACACCTGATATCTTCCTCAATTGCTCTCCGTCTTACTTTTTGAGACAGGGCTTCTCATTAGCCTGGAGCTTCCTGATTAGGTTAGGCTGGCTGACCAGCAAGTCCCAGGAACCCATCTGTTTCTGCCTCTCTGGGGTCAAGATTATAGATGCACACCACAGTAGCCGGAGTTTATGTGGGTGCTGAGGCTAGAGCTCAGGTCCTCAGGATTGTGCAGCAAGCACTTTGCCAAATGAAGTCATCTCCCCAGATCCTGGTTATGAATTTCATGAAATAGGTCTACACCAGCTTTGTGGCTGATATCTCTATATAAATGACATAAATGTTGCATCCTCAGATGAAAGTAAGACACCACGGCAGGAACTGTGACTATGGTGTGTCCCTCCAGTAAGTGTCAGTTGATAACTAGCTTTGGAAACTGGCTTGGGTCCATTCACAGCAGTGTACACTATCCTTATAAATCAGGGTGCATCTGCACCTGCCTCTTCACCATCCACTGCTCCCACTCCTGGATAGTTCTGTGAGATTCCTCAAGTTAAACGGCAGGGCAACTTTTCAAACATCTTTTTTTCTTTTTCTGTCTGTCAAGTAAGCAATTTTTCACTCATCCAGCCAAGGCAAGACAAGCCCTGGTGAGGAGATACCACAGGCTGAAAGACATAGGGTCTACACTGCAGGCCTGGGAAGGGATCCCAGCCTGAGTCACAGTGCTGGAAGCTGACTATCAGCCCTGTGTTTGGGTCTCTAGACTTTTCAGGTCAGCATGCCCCTCTCTCCCCCGTATGATGTGTTCAAGTGATGAAAATCTAGACTCAAACAGGATTTAGAATTAAAATTACGTTTATTTAAAACTGTAGCATACCTGCCTTTGCCCTCAATACTTTATATGATCCAAATCAGTAAAAGGCTGGAGAAAGCATGGAAATGAATGAGCGCTGTCTTCCCAATCTCACACTCAGAAGCACACATGCCAGATCATCCCAGTGCTTCTGCATTAAGCTAAGACACGCTTTAAAAAAGAAAGGCTTCAACGTGCTGTGAAATGTTCACTCTTATTCATTATTTTTTGGCAAACAAGCTTGTCTGTAGGCCAAATAAGATATAATCAAATTAATGTGTAGCCATACCCATACTCCATGTCTCCTGGGAAGATTTTTAGTAGAGTGAGGTTTCTTGACTTGGGCAGCTTTGATATTTTAGGTGAGATAATTACCATGATGGTGCCTGTCCTGTGTGCTGTGGGATGTTTAGAAGCATCCCTAGGTGCACTCATTAGATGCTAGTCGTAACCCCTTCTCAACCAACCAAAACTGACTCCAGACACTGACAACTAACTGTCCCTTTTAGGGAAAGGAGGAGGAAATTGTCTACACTGATGATGTCAAATCTTTGGTGTTCAGAATGACTGAGGATGTTGTGTTTTCTTTCTGAGCTCCCAGAAACCAGACATCAGATTTTCAAGTAAAGACATTTCCAGATGATTATAGTCCCAGCTAATCAAACCACCCTTAGCCACATGATGTTTTCAAATTGAGACTTCAAACTAGACGGGGCGTAGAAAAACCAAACTTCCTGTGCTGTATCAAAAAAATTTTTTTTCTATTCTAGTTTGATTTTCTGTTACTGGAAAAAAAACACCCTTGCCAAAAGAAACTTGAGGGAGAAACGGGTTTATTTCATTTTACAGTCCATCTTTGAGGGGAGTCAGGACAGGAACTCAAGACGAGAACTTGGAGCCAGGGACCGTGGAGAACAGACTCGCAGGCTCATCCTTAGCTAGCTTTCTTCGTCAGCCCAGGCCACCCTGCCTACAACGTTGTCACAGTAGTGTGCTGGGCGCTTCCACATCAATCATCAGTCAAGACGGTTTACCACACACGGCCACAGGCCACTCTGATCTGAGCAACTCCTCAGTTGATGTCCCTTCTTCCCAGGTGTCTTAAGTCACGTTCAACGGCTGTTAAGAGATACCATGACCAAGGCAGTGTTTGTGAAAGAAAGAATTTAATTGAGGGTTTGCTTACAGTTCCAAAGGCGTAGTCACAGAAATAATGACTGTCATGGCAGGAAGCATGTCGGAGACAGGTGTGCCAGAGAAGTAGCTGAGAGCTACATCCTGATCGAGAGAGAGAGAGAGAGAGAGAGAGAGAGAGAGAGAGAGAGAGACTAGGCTTTGCATAGACATATGAACTTTTGGAACCTCAAAGCCCCATCCCCAGTGGAATGCTTCCTCCAACAAGGTCACACTTCCTAATCATTCTCAAATAATGTCGTTCACTGATGACTAAGCATCCAAAATTTCATGTATTTGAGTGGCCTATGGGGCTAATCTTATTCAAGCCACCATGAAAGGTCATAGTCACACCATAATACAAAAATGCATTCAGTCCAACTTCAAAAGTCCTCATAGTCTATTGTGATGACCACTCATCTTTAATTTGGGCCATACCTTCTTCTAGTAGTCTATACAAAGAACACTGAAGAAGGCTACATCTCATAATCCTAATTCTATCAAAGAGTTCCACTCCCTGGAAACTGAGAATTCAAATACACCATCTTTAGGGGACCTGTTCTTATTCATATTATCAATCCGAGTGACTCTAGGTTGTGTTAAGTTGTGGAAAACTAATCCACCCACAAGATCTGTGAGTGTAATAAAATGAATGCTGCTTGATGCCACTATGTTTTGGGGACACTTTGTAATGTAGCAATTAGATAACTGAGACTATACCCCATTGCGATGGTTAATCTTTTGTTTTGTTTGAGACAGGGTTGCTCTATGTAGTTCTTGCTATCCCAGAGTTCTCTCTATAGGTCAGAATGGCCTTGAATTCACAGAGATTCTTCTGCCTCTGCCTCCCAAGCACTAGGATTAAAGGTATGAGCCACTACACCCAGTCCAGTGAGGATTGGTTTTGATTGTCAAATTGATTGGACTAGGGCATGCCTAGGAGATTAGTAAAGAGTATCTCTGAGTGAATTTTCAGAAACAATCAGGACACAAAGTCTCTATAGTAAATGAATCAATCTGCTGATGGATTAAGAATGTCACAGTAAGCAAGGGATGGTAAAAGTTGTGAAACATGGGGCCGAGCTGAAGGAAGTGCATAGGGGTCACTGAAGGTCATTAGTGCATCCTGTTTCGGCTTCAGTCTGGTTCCTGTTCACAAGATGTAAATGACCCCAACATGCCTCTCCCACCATGTTGGACTGAAACCTTTAACAAATCCTTCCCCCTTTATATTATTGCTATCGTGTGTGAAGTCTGAGTAATATACTTTGTAGTTCCCTTTTCTCATTGCTGTGGCAAAATAACAGAAGGCACTTAAGACCCATGTGTTCAGGAGATGTCAGTCCATCCTGGCTGGAGAGGCGTGACGTCCGAAGTGGCTTGGTCTGCGGTGGAGCTTGTAGCATAGCTTGTTAAACATTGGAGGGTTGAAAACAGAGAACTCGGGCTAGAAGTAGAACCGGACTAGAACTTTTAAAGACTGGTGACTCTCCTCTGTCATACGTATCTCCTTTCCCAAGGGTTTAAGAACCTCTCAAAATAGTCCCACCAGCTGAAGATCAAATGTTCAGGCACATGAGCCTGGAGAGGAGGATCTCAGCCTTTACATGAACCCAGTGAAATACATATGAACTAATTAAAGGAGAAATCTAAGAACATTCATATCAGCACTATTCCTTCTAAGCCAACTGATAATCACCCCCCGCCCCGAACATCCAACAAACGGTAGCATAGATCATTTTTAGAATGTTCACATGATGGAATACTATACAGAAAGAAGAAGAAACCAAACACAATCACATGTCAGAATATGGATGACTCACAAAGCACTGAACCTCAGACTCCAAATATAGAAGTAGACACTCTAATTCGTAGATTTTTTTTTACTTATTTGCATAACTTTAAAATAAGTGGAACTATTCTGTAGTGTTGGAGGTTGGGTGATGAACACACCCCAGAGGGAAGTTATGGCTAAAGTCATAGTTCTTGGGTGGGGTCAGATCTGTGTAAATGTACCCTATACAAATTTACCAAGTGGCACACTACACTCTCGTTTGTTCACTTTTGGATAAATATGCTATAGCTATACTTCAATTAAGCATCTAAGAAAGGCAGGTCTTAGGAAGTAATGAGACATATAATGTATCAAGGGACAGAGTGAATAAACTTTGAGCAATCTTTGTCCAAGGAATCCAGAAGCTTAAAGTCTTTTTTTTTGCTTTTTGTTTGTTTGTTTGTTTTTGTTTTTTTTTTGGATAGGAGCCCATGTGGCTCAGGCTGACCTCCAACTCCTTACCTGGCTGAGAATAACCTTGAACGTCTAATTCTCCTCCTTCCACTCCATAAGTGCTGGGATCACAAGTAGGTGCCACTACTCCTGCTCATCGACTCAGTGCTGGGGACTGAATCCTTGGCTTTGTGTATACTAGACAAGCATTCTACAAACTAAGCTTTATTCTGCAAAATCTGGAAGCCTATTACATTATCAGGGGAGCAATATTGCCAAGGAAACCCACATATTGGCCTGTCACAATCCACAACAGGCACACTCCCCTAAACCACACCACATCCTAACTCCTCACCAGCAGGAAACAGATGCAACCCTGAAAGTGTCATTTCTAGTGCCATTGCAGGCAAGAAACAGTGACCTCAGAGCACAGCACAATGACTATACACACAAAATCTCACGTGTTTGCCAGATCCAGTCTCAAGCGTGGTCAAGCTCTGGGGAATGTATTCCCTTACTTCCTCCAACTCCAAAGCAGTATTCGTGCACTTGAAAGCTGACCTCCTTCTTTTTTCTTGTCATGGTGACAAAGCAACTTAGGGAGGAGAAGACTTATTTTGGCTGACAGTTAAGAAGGTCACAGTCTATCACGGTGTCTAGACATGGAGGCAGGAACACGGCATAACTGACTGGCCACATTGTGTCAGAGATGGATGCTGGTATTCCACTTTCTTCTTTCTTTTTATTCAGTCTGGAAGCCAAGCCCTTGGGGAGCATGCTGCCCACATGCTGAGTGGACTTTCTTCCTCAATTAACCGTATTCACAGACACACCTGGAAGTGTGTCTCCTAGCTGACTCCAAGTCTGGCCAAGGTGACGGTGAAGATGGATGTCACAGCAGCACACTGATAGTTACATACTGTGGGAAGCTTTGCCCTTTCCCCATCTCACGTTGCCATTACAAGATGGTGCCGGCATCCGGCTGAGTGTTGTGATAAACAACTCAGTGCACATGTGTCGGGGATTGTTCCCTCCCCCCCCCCAGTCGCCCCGCCTGCCTCATCTGCCTGACCTGCAGAGAGCCAGTAAGAGGTTGCCACGTCCTAAGCAGGCTTTAGGCTCTATTTAAGGGCTGGGGTTTTGGCCCTCGGGGTCCTCCTTTTCTTCTTCCCAGATGAAGCTTGTGCTCTCCCTCTCAAGACGCATTAAAGCTTGAACTGCAGAAGGATCCTGTGTGTGCTGTGTCATTCCTGCTGGCGGGAGGTAGCGCGGGACAACATACTGTCACCCCTCCTATTGAACCAGGCCCAGAGATAAAGGAAAAACAGAAAGCCTGAAATGAACTCTCTGGCAATGAGAAGAAATGACAATGGACACAGTCTCAGGATGCGCCATCTCCACAGGTCAGGAGGTGGGACAGCACTGAGTAGGTGGAAATCTGTGTCTTGGTCAGCACATAGGTGCCTTCACCCCTTTCTTACTAGCTACAAGAATGCCACTGTCTAAGATTTATCATGGCTACTTCTGCAATGGTGCGAAAAAGGAGCCTCCACAGGTGGCTACTGGAACATCCTCTTCCTTCATAACTGAAGGATTGGGTACTTCAGCACTACCAGACCACTGGTGTTTGTGTTACGATAGTTGCCCTACAACCCAGTGAGCTCTGGAGAGTAGCCTGTTCTGTTTGATCTTTACAGGACTTGTTAACTAGTAACTAAGTGCAAGCATAGATATCTGTTCAAAGTTCTTCACCTGTACTTGCCCTTGGGATGCTGGACTCTTAAATGTCCCTTCAGCCTTGTGTTTCCCTGGACTACTTCCTTGAACTTGAAAAGGGAGACAGAGTAGATGGTGTCCCTATACCTGGCTGGCAACCCCATGCATATACAGAGGGACTGTAACCCAGGTGTGGGCGTTGAGAGTTATCACCTACACTGGAACAAGGACGTGTACCACACTGCCTGGGGGAGAGAAGCAGAGGCACCTGGGCAATGACATTTGTTCCAGATCTGAGAGAATGAATAATGCTTTATTTCTAATACAGGCTTGGTATTTGCAAACACAGCATTATCAGGACCTGGCAATGGAGTCTTCTTGCCAGGAGATAGGTTGAAGGGGCAATGGAGGTCTTTGAGAAGTGAAATCAGACACAGGGAGGGCTCAAAGGAATGGGAGGCTTTGTCTGGTTTAGTTTTTTCGAGACACTCTTCCTAAGTAGCCCAGGCTGGCCCCAAATTTGAGATCCTTTTGACTCCACTTCTCAAACGCTAAGACTATAAATTTAGTCTGCCATGCCTGGATCCGATCTGTGTTTTAACCAGTGCTGGCCAGCTTGGTGGAGAGGGGGATGGTGGTGGAGTTAGGGAGACCAGTCAAGTGCTTGTTATCTAGGAAGACTCCACTCAGACACATTGTTCCTGGACACAAGAGGACTCAGATATGGTGAGATACAGGAACATACCTGGACCACTAAGTCTCTGCCTGCCTCTGTTCACCCTGTGAAGGTACAATGTTTCATAAGAGACCCTACTGGCTAAGTGAGGTCTTCCTCACTTCCATATGGGGAATGATCATATCACGTGACTCCGAGCTTGGGTATAAGATGACAGGAGAGTTGAACGAGTTATCTACTGGCCTATAACCTTCTTCTGAGGAAACAGCCTTTCCAGGGGGCAGTTCCTGCGAAGGTCTGGAGTTCCCTACTGCAGGAGGGAGAGCAAGAGGCTCTCATCCTTTCCAATGATGCAAGAGAGAACTGTTAACTAAGTCTTAGACTGGAATGCGCACCTGTCTTGCCCCATCAAGAGAAAGCCACATGTGACAACCACATGTCAACCACATAGGACAACCACAGGATGTTGAAGGGGAGATTGGTGAACAGGATTTTTTGTTTTGTTTTGTTTTCAGACACCCAATGCACATTAGCTTCTTCAAGGTCCCAAGAAATTGTACTGCTTGCCAATAGTCCAAGAAAATGTTGCTAAGTCGGAGAAAGGAAAGAGGAAAGAGGAAGAAAGGAGGATGTTCCATTCCTCAAGAACCATCCCTCATTGCCATCTTAATCCCAATGTCCCCTTGACTCTGCCCCCAGGAGCCTCTAAGTCACCTGGCCTGACCTAGAAAGCTCCTGGCAAATGAGCCTGGAGCAGCTTGAATTTCTGTGGATTTTCAACCCTGATCTGGTGTTTCTTCCCTCGCTGAGGAACTTAATCCTAGAGGCCCTCTCTACAGTGTGGAGTCTGTGCCACATCACAATTAAGCTCCCCTTCCTGTCACTCAGGTCACCTCTGGGGACTTCATATCAATCAGTCCCTGGTGGCGACCCAGAGTGGTACCTACAGTATCTGATTGGACAACTGTTCAAGTGTGGCTGTTAGTCTAAGCCCGTGGTGGGGGTCCACGGTTGTCTTATGATTTGTTTTGTTCCAATGCACAAAGGACAGTCAGGCAGATAGGACCTGCCTACTCTGGAGGATTTTCCCCTAAGTGTATTCTGAGTGGCTGTGATTGCCTTGGAGAACTGCAGGTTTATGCTCTAGTCCCTAAAGCTCCCTCATCAGAAAGCCTCTGAGTGCTGGCATGAAGCTATAAGTGACTCATAACTATAGCATGATGCTATAACTGACCTCATGTTTACCTCTGGAGGTCACAGTCAAATGTGTGCCCGTTAAAACATTTTACAAGGGCTGGCGTGATGCTCAGTGGGTAAAGGTGCTTGCTGCCAAATCTGATGATCTGAGTTTGATCCCTGCAAAGTACATGGTGGAAGGAGAGAACCTACTCCTCAGAGCTGCCCTCTGACCCCCACTCACATGGACGCCCACACACTTAAACTTATATATAATAAATTAATTAATATAATTATTCAATATATTCTATTAAGTTGTTTATAGGCTATGGTGTATACAAATGTGTAGAAAACATAAATGAATTTCATATTTTGATTTAGTTCATGTTTTAACTTAGGCCCCGTTAACAAGATATCTTTCTAAACGTATACAAATATTCTCAAATCTAAAATATTTCAGCTTATTTTTTAGATAGGATATCGCTATGTAGCTCTTGCTAGCCTGGAACTCACTATATAGAGCAGACTGACCCTGAACTCATAAGAGATACTTAGCCTTTGCTGCTGAGTGCTGGGACTAAGGTATCCAATACCACATTGGACTAGCATTTTGGATCAGGATACTAGCTAGTGACTTCTGCAGTTCTTGACTCACATTAGGAGAAGCCTACAGCTAAAGTTCAGGGGTCAAGAGGTGGAGTGTAGCCATTCAGTAGCAATCAGCTCTGAGGGCAGGTCTGGTTGAGTCCCTGAACAAGACGAGTAGCTAGTAAGGAAAGAAGGGCGTCTCCTGCTTGCTTTCTCACTTCCTCTGTTCCTTTCCCCACCCATGACTCTCACTTCTGGTTATCTCCTTCCTGGTCCATGTACTGCTCTGAAATTTCCTGCCTAATACATCATTTCCTCTGCTTCAGACAAGAAACTTCAGATGTCTGTGGCAGCCTCATTTTGGATTCCCAACAGGATCTACAATGTACCCAGAGGTCTTTTGCCCTCTCTTTCTTTCTTTCTTCCTTCTTTCTTTCTTTCTTTCTTCCTTCCTTCCTTCCTTCCTTCCTTCCTTCCTTTCTTTCTTTCTTTCTTTCTTCCTTCCTTCCTTCCTTCCTTCCTTTCTTTCTTTCTTTCTTTCTTTCTTTCTTTCTTTCTTTCTTTCTTTCTTCTTTCTTTCTTTCCTTCCTTCTTCCTTCCTTTCTTCCTCTCTCTCTCTTTTTCTTTCCTTCTTTCTTTTTCTTCCTTCCTTCCTTTCCTTTTTTTCTTTTCATTCTTTTTTTGTGCTTGGCACTTTTTTTTCAGATGTTTTTGTTGAATTCTGTAGATACGAATTACCTTTTGCAGCCCTTCTTTTAACCATTATTACAGGATCAGGCTAGTAGAAATGCATACTCTTTTTTTCTGCTTATCTGGTGCTATGGTTTGCATTTAGTTTGTGCACTGTGAAACTCTGATAATGCCGTAACGTCCCTGTGATTATTTAAAATAAAAACTTGGTCTAAATATGTTACTTAGAAGTGGGGCCCTGGGGTTGTGATTTGGGTTAGAAAGCGTTATCAATATGGAGACAGCCATAGCAATGTACTGGTGCATGAAAGCACAGAGAAAGGAATATGAGGTATGAACACATACTTGTTCCTGGTGCATCATCACGTGATGCCTCGTGCTGTCTCAGGACTCTGCTAGTATGACTCTCATCCCAAGAGCGCCCCTCACACCTGTACCAGAACCGTTAAATGCACTTTCTTTATAATTTACCTAATCTATGGCCATTGGTTTTTAGCAAGGGGCAACAAACACATATGGAAAAGTATTTTGTTTGCATTGAGTATTGAAAGATATCATCACCTAAGCTAAATTTAGCCTCTGAATGTATCACTTCTTTAGCTGGCCATTGTCTCTGCAACATGCTCAGCCTTTGAATACATCACTGACTCCTTTAGACAGGCCATTGTCTCTGCCACTGCTCATTTGTCAAACATTCCACATAAGTAGCTGGATGCTTTCATCTTGCTGTGCTCAAGATTTTCTCAGGCTTTGAATGTCAACATTTTGTGGATGACTGTGAATTTATCTTTACTTGTAACTACTTTGACATCCTGGGTGGGCAAGTATAAGACCTGGAACTTTCAGTTATTACTAGAACAAAAACCACTGGCTTCTTTCTCTTATTGCACCTGGTACTCAAAGCCAAGCGGACCATGCACTTCCTATCAGGGTCACAGACCACATGACCCCCCCCCACCACCACCAGAAGTAGATGGGTTATAAGGACACAGACCTGTCGGAGCAAGGCTGTTCACAAGGCTCTGTTGTTAGAGCCTGTTGGTGACCCTCAGAAGGCAACATTGGCAGATTCTAAAGATGAAGAAATTGCTGGGAGAGGCCTGAAGCTTTCTCTATACCACAGTCAGAGGTGGCTTTGTGCTCCTGGTTCAATGATTTTTTTTTCTCATAAATGACTGTGTGAGAGTCATCAGGGAGAACCACGATGTTCTCTCTTGGCACTAATGCCTTCTCAATAACTCCCCATCTCTTTCTCTCTTGGATAGCATTACGCTCAGATGCCACCACCAAACTTGTACAATTTCACTAGGCTTGATTTAAGGTGAGGAAATCGGAGGCTGACACTATATATGCTGACCTCCTCAGCCCTAAGGAAAGATCCAGATGAGGCCTGAGGTTTGTGGTGTCTTAGCACAGTGCAAACTGGAACAGGGGGTTAGTGGTGGCTGGTGTCCTGGCCTTGCCAAGTAGTTTAAACGCTCTGTTCCCTTGTGTTTCCTAAGCTCTTAAAATCACCAAAGCAAACAATTGTCTCATTCACACACTGGTAAGAACTTCATGTCTTGGGGTGGGAGAGGGAAATTCTGGCTTTTCAACATAGTTTCAATTTCAAATACAATTGTAACCCTCACTAGCACCCCAAGCTAACTCCTAGAGTTCTTTTGCCCTTGAACAAGACTCTGGCTTTCAAATCCCCTGGGTGTCAGGATCAGTCTGTTCTGTTTAACTGTGAAGGTTTTTCTTGTCTGGCTTTTACCTTGTGGAGATGCAGTGCATAGTGATGGGTCCACTCCACAGTCCTGTGACATTCTCACAGTTGACCCATGACATTATTTCTCTTCTCAGCTTTAGGAATGAAGGAACCGAGGCTTAGGGAATAGTGCCTAAGAATAGTCTGTATATAAAATAGTCAAGCATGAGGTCCTGAGCTTGATCCCCAGAACTCACATAACAAAGCCTGGTATGATGGGACAAGCTTGTAATTCCAGTGTCAGGGAGGCAGAGACAGGAAGATCCCTAGGGCTCCTGGGGCCAGCCAGCCTAGTCTGATCAGAAAGCCTCAGGTTCCAGTGTGTAATGTGCTAAACAATGTCACACTGACACATATAGACATGACTTGGGTCAATCTAAGGTCTGGGATCTTTCCAGCACCGTCTACCTCCCTATAGGTTCCTGGTTTGTTTGTTTGTTTATTTTTTTTTACAGTTCCCTTGTGGCCTCAAAGATATCTTTCAAATTATTTGATTATTCATAGATTGAGCTTAAAATATGGGTCTGCTTTTCTTTTTCTCCTCCTCCTCCTCCTCCTCCTCTTCCTCCTCTTCCTCCTCCTCTTCCTCCTCTTCCTCCTCCTCTTCCTCCTCCTCCTCCTTCTTCTTTCTTCTTCTTCTTCTTTTTATTTTCTTTGAGACGGGATCTCAGCATACAGCTCTGGTTGGTCTAGAATTCACTGTAGATCAGGCCTTGACCTCACAGAGCTTATCTGCCTGTCTCTGCCTCCTGAGTGCGGGGATTAAAAGTGTGCATCACCATGCCTCCTGAGTGCTGGGATTACAAGTGTGCACCACCATGCTTGACTTGGGTTTTCCTTTTTTAAGGGTGGTCTTCTATATCTTCTCATCTTTTCAAAACACGGAGTATACGTACAAACTATGTAAAATCCCTTAAAGGTTCTGGAAAGAGTCACTTATTCTATGCCTGAAGCTCTCTGTCTGAGCAGCATTTTCTGCTAGGGAAGCAGGGGGAGTTGTGGGGGCTGTTGGGAAGCCAACGGACTTTCCATTCCCAGGCTTCTATGGTCAGTGGTCTTCCTGTTTATCTTTGAAAAATGGCTCCTTCCTTTATCCATCCCCACAAAACTCAACTGTCAATCAAGAGCTTTCTCTATTCCCTAGAAACAATCAAGAGACATGTGACTGAAGCCTGACTATTCAGGAGAATCTAGTTCCATTAGCCATTATGATTGGTTCCAGGATGAGTTCATAATCTAATGACTATAAACTTCCCTCTCTAAGTAGTGTTATGAGTGTGACACAGCAGTATGGCATCATTCTACATTCCATGGGAAGAAACATTTCCTGGGATGGGACAATCCTATTTCCTGATCCTAATAATCCAATATTGGGATCCTTGGAATTTGATGTACTATTTATGTAGTTTTAGTTGTGACCCAACTATAGATGCCATTGAGACCCAAGCAGGAGTTTAGTGAATCACAAGAGGGCCTTCCTTCCTTCCTTCCTTGGTTCTAAAACTGTCTTCAGAAAATGTTTGCTCATACATAGGGATATTTTAAAATGTGGCATATTTTGTGAAATTGTTTTTAGGAAAGTCTGTCACCAATATGAATCATTTTGACACTATGGGGAGAGACTGCGTTTGCACACCCTAGCCATACCTGTTATTTTCCAATCTTTACATGTCTGCATGCCCTAGGTACACCTGGCATTGCTAGAGACAGCTACAGATAGCTGCTTGCTCTTGAACCAGGTTCCCTCAGGACCTCTCCCAAAGCTGCCCACTCTTAGCCTTGGTTCCTTGGTAAATGGCCATATCAGCCTAAGTGTCTCCCATCTCCTCTAAATCTTTTGATCAGTTATTTTGTTTATATACTTATTTATTTATGTATGTGTATGAGGGCTCTGCCTGCTTTTATGTCTATGCAGCATGTGAGTATCTAGAGATTGTGGAGGTCAGAAGAGGACCTCAGATCCCCTGAGACTGGAGTCCCTGGACTGGATGTAGAACAGTTGTGAGCCTTTATGTAGATGATGGGATTCAAACCTGGGTCCTCTGCATCAGTAACAAATACTCCTAACCAACGAGCCCTCTCTCCAGCTCCTTTTGATGATTCTTTGTTCAACTTTATTAGCCTACTTGTGACCTGGTCTCACTCTGCTAGGCCAAAATGTCTCTCTTTTATTCTTTGTTGCTGTTGGGAATATCCTTGGAACCCAGGACAAATGGATAGAAGGAAGGAAGGAAGGAAGGAAGGAAGGAAGGAAGGAAGGAAGGAAGGGAGGGAGGGAGGAAGGGAGGGAGGGAGGGAGGGAGGGAGGGAGGAAGGAAGGAAGGAAAGAAGGAAGGAAAGAAGGAAGGAAGGAAAGAAGGAAGGACCTTCTGTGAGTCGCCAAACTCCTGTTTGAGTCTGATTGGCACCTAGTTGGGTCACAGCTAAACCTACATAGAAAATATATCAGAGTCCCAGGATCCCAATGACTAAACCCCCGTAGATAATGCACAGGAACACCAGAGCCCATTACTGGATTGTTAGGATTAGGGAAGAGGATTATCCTGTTTCAGGAAATGACACTCTTCATGGAATGTCCCTGATTAGAAAATTTTCACCAATAAACTGTTTCTCTGCCATGGAATCTCAAGCATCTCATCATCTACATGAGAAGCAAAGGGAGCCTAATAGACCAAGTGTGTAGGTGAGAGTTGTGTGGCTGTATCACGCTGCGTTTAGGAAATAGTTATGTCAACCAGAGCAGGACGTGGGCTGGAGATGTGTGAAACTTTCTTTAGCGGATTTCTTCCCCCCCCCTTCACTTTTCCCTCTTGCTCCAGCCCCACTCACTCCAGCCCAAAGCACACTGTAGCTGTCTTCAGACACACATATGAGGGCATCAGATCTCATTGCTGATGGCTGTGAGCCACCATGTGGTTTCTGGGATTTGAACTCATGACCTCCTGAAGGTGCTCTTAACCACTGAGTCATCTCACCAGCCCCTAAAAAGGTGATTTCTAAGTGAACTTTAATAAGGATTAGAGAGGTTCTGGGCCCCCACTTATATTTGGCTGGGACTGACATAGCTTCTTGCATGCGACGCATTTCAAGACTTTAACCAGTTTTGCACTTGTCTGAGGCTGAGTTTCTCACTTTTTAGTTGTTGGGTTGGGTACCTACAGGCCACAGGGAGATCTGGAGTCATTCCTTGGTGTTTTGGAGAGATGTACCTTAAAGCAGCAGAAGTTCTCCCAGAAAGGACTACTTCTGTGTTAGGAGTTGTTGTAGTAGCTAACATTGCCCACACATTCTCCCGGGGCAATTCAGTTCCACCTGGATTCTGTTTTCTTCCCCCTGTGTCAGGATTAAAAGGGCCACAATTGCTTAACAAGGAATTTGGCTTCATCTTGAATAATGGACAGAAATTAGACAGGGAAGGGGCAAGGTTTATTGCAGGAATCATGAATGACGATGAACTAACGTTGAGGTGGGTGTGGTGACACATGCTTTTAGGAATAGTGGTACCCTGGCCCCCTGTTCATCTTGTCTTGCATGTCCAACGATGAACTGTTACCATGATATTCTCATCATATACTCAAAGCACAAAGCTCAAAGTGCCTCAGTGCACTCAGCGGCAGAGGCAGGCCCATCTCCAAGTTCTTCTCTACAGAGTGAAAAGACGAAGGAGAGGAGAAAATGCATTAAATGCTTGTGACTTGGACTATCCTTTTGTAAACCATCTTCTGCAAAATTCCAAACATCCCTCAAGGCAGTTACTGCAGTTGCCGTTTCTGACTTCTGATGGGGAAGAAAGCAAAAGGACATCCATGGAGGTTACAAATAAATCAGTAAGTAAAATTTAAAACTTGTTCTGGTCCTCTTAGCTTCTGAGAGACACAGCCTAGCCCCCCCTGTATGTCCTCTAACCAGAGATGTCATCTGAAATTTTGCATAACTAAGGTGGCACAACTGCAACTGCAGAGATTGGCTAGCTGCTCATTAAAGCCAACACCACTTTTCCTAGAGGCACTAACTAGACTACATTTCCCAGAAAGTGATTTCTTGGCACTTCTTATAATCTAAAAAAAGATTTAGATTACTTTCTGTAATCTAAAAAGAAATGAGCTGCAGATTGAAGCAGGGAGGGGGAAGACAAACAAAAAGTGGTTTTAAGAAAAGAAAAAGAATGCTTAGAGGAGAGTGGCAGAATCCAGGTTGAGCACCAGTGCTGTCCACTAGTAGGGACTGCGGGCAGAAATCCTTGACGAGCTAGAGAGGACCCTGGGCTTTAAGTACATGAGGTGGAAGCTGTAGTCAATGGCTAAGCCCAGCTCTTGAGAGCTGGGTAGGTTTTCCATTACTGTAGCAAAGAGGAAAGGCTTGTTTTGGCTCATAGTTTTAAAGGTTCCAGTTCACATTTGGGTGCTTCCATTGCTTTGAGCCTGTGATGAAGCATATGGTTCGTGGTTATGTATGTGCCTGGTGGGGAGGCAGGTACCTGGAGAGGACAAAACCGGGTGTCAGATCCACTGCAGCTACAGCTGGAGTTGCAGGTGGCTGTGAGCCACCCAGAGTGGGTACTGGGAACCAAACCTGGATCCTCTGCCAAGAGCAACAAGTGCTGTTAACTGCTGAACCATCTCTTCAGCCCCCAAACTGTAGGCCAGTCTGACTAGTCTGTAGGTTCCATTATTTTGCAGGAACACAGCTATGCACATTTGCTCGTATGACATCTTTGGGTGCTCTTGTGCTACATTATGGTTAACTTAGCTCCCATCTCATTCTCTGTGCACCATGCTGTCCTCCCTCTGTGTACCATGCTGTCCTCCCTCTGTGTGCTATGCTGTCCTCCCTCTGTGTACTATGCTGTCCTCCCTCTCTGTGTACCATGCTGTCCTCTGTCAGAGACCAGGACCCCTAACAGGGACCCCTGCCAGCCTTCCCCCTCGCCTGGAAACCGAAGCCTTGTCACCCACCTACATCCTGTTCAGTTGAATACCTTGACTATGCCTCATCCTGCTGAAAGCTGATGCACAAAGAGATAGCTACTTCTGAGAAAAGCCCCTAACCACAAAATGTTCTAGGGCACAGGCCAAGAAGAAGCTGTACCTTTCCATGACCCCACCTGCCTTCCCCCTCCCCAACCCGAGCTTGTTATAAAAAGCTTGCCTTTTTTAAAATACACGGCTCTTGACAAGCAACCGTTTGCTTGGGTCCTTCCTTTCTCCCGCCCGTTTCTCTTCCAGGTTTTGGTTCCCCTCGCCCCCACGAATAACCGAGTCCCGCAGGCCGGGCAGGTGGCGCCCACCGTTTGGGGCTCGAGGCACGAACCTCTCCGGACGGACACCCCAAGAGAAAGCAGCTGCGACATCGTTGAAGAGAGAGGCAGTCGTCGCCGCCCTAGACCTGCCGACCTCGGTGAGTTTTATTTTCATTCCGTCCCATAGAAATGGGCCATTCATTGTCAAAGGAGGCGAGTTTCATTAAGGGCCTCAAAGATGCACTCAGAGAGAGAGGAATCAGGGTAAAGAAAAAGGATCTTGTAAAATTTTTTATTTTTGTTGATGAAAAATGTCCTTGGTTTATGATTGATGGACCGACTATACATCCAATGAAATGGCAGAAAGTTGGACGAGAATTAAATGAAAAAATAGCCAAGGATAAAGATGAGGGAATAACAAAGACAATATTTTCTTTTTGGGGTTTAATTAGAGATGTCATTGAGGATGCTCAGGGAGATGAGGGAAAGCGCCAACTGCTTTCGGTGGCTGAATATTGTCTTAGCCAGTCTCGTCCTGGGTCGCGAAATTCCAATCGCGACCAAGATCCATCAGACACCTTGACCAATGAAGCTGGCCCCGCCAGGGAGATTGATCCCCTTAGACCGCCCTCCCGGGCATCTGACTCCTTTTCCATCCTTGATGTGTCGGTCACTTCACCTAAGCCCTCCCCCGTTCGCCTTTATCCCCCTCTGCCATCGCCCCCCCTCCTCTCTTCCTCTCCTTTGCGTCCGCCTCCATATGTTCTACCCTCCGCGCCTCCCTGCCCCCCTCCCGAAGTTTCTTCTTCTTCTTTTATTGCTCCTGTCTTCCCTTCCACTGCTCCCGCCTGTGAGATCCATGCCGCCAACAGGCTCGGAGTAACCTCTCCTCGGGCCGCCGCCCCGCTTCGAAGTGGACTCTTGATAAACTTTTAGGGAGGGGGAAGTATGCCACAGATCAGAGGCAACAGAAATTCTCTTTGGGCCTTCTGGCCCAAAGTTCCTCAGCCGCCATGAGTGCCTGGAGAGCGATTCCTATGAAGGGTTCAGTCCTTTCCCCTTTAACGAAGGTTACTCAGGGGGCTAATGAGGAGTTCTCAGAATTCATTGCTCGCCTCCTGGAGGCAGCAGAGAGAACTTGGGGGACGGGTCAGGAGAACAACAAACTCCTTTTGCAATTGGCTTATGAGAACGCCAATTTAGCGTGCAGGACCGCCCTCAGGGGCAGGTATAAGGACAAAGACCTAGATGAAATGATTAAACTCTGCAAAGATGTAGATCCCTTCGCTCAGAAAGTCTCCCAGTCTATAAATCTGGCTGTGGGTGCTGCTACTGGCGCCGCCCAGAATCATACATCCTGCTTTCGGTG
>NW_021604591.1:13978593-13984320 GCF_004785775.1 Grammomys surdaster
TGGTTCCCCTCGCCCCCACGAATAACCGAGTCCCGCAGGCCGGGCAGTCCTCCCTCTCTGTGTACCATGTTGTCCTCCCTCTCTGTGTACCATGTAGTCCTCCCTCTCTGTGTACCATGCTGTCCTCCCTCTCTGTGTACCATGCTGTCCTCCCTCTCTTCCTCCTTTTCTTCCTTTTCTTTCTTTTTTAAAATTTTCAGTTGATTAAACTTTTTTAATTCTACTGTTTTTCTCTTTGCATTGTATTGGAAACTATGTGTTCCATTTCTATTCCTTGGGGGTTATAATTAACTGTGGAAAACACACACTGCAACAGAATTTCCGAGACATTCTAAAGTCACATACATCAGTGGTCAACAATCTGTGGCCTGAGGGCCTACCCCATATTTTTGAACAGACTACAAGCTAATAATCATTTTCAAATAATTGAAAACAATAAAAAGAAGGTTAATATTTCATCAATGTAAAAATGAGCTAAAACTCAAAATACAGTCTTCATGAATAAAGTTTCACAGGAACAGAGCTATGCATACTTGCTTGTATATTAACTATGGATGCTTTTATGCTACTAAGGGAGACCTCAGAAAATGACATACCAAACATGAATGGCACATAAAAAGGAGCTTGAGTCCAGCCTTTACTGAATACGTTCGCTGACTTGTGATCTACATGTAGATGGCCTTTCTAGTCAAAAAACGTCATTATTATAACACAGAGATTAATTCTTCCAACTAACTTCCCCCAATTCTACGTCGCTACTGTGATGTATTCGTTTGAAATTTTAGTGTCACACATTGTAAAAACAGCTATCCACTACGGGGTGAGTGGATATGTCAATTGTAT
This sequence comes from Grammomys surdaster, assembly GCF_004785775.1. Lineage (NCBI taxonomy): Eukaryota > Metazoa > Chordata > Mammalia > Rodentia > Muridae > Grammomys > Grammomys surdaster. Next base: position 13,979,437 of record NW_021604591.1, read on the forward strand.
TGTGTCAATAAAATGAACTATTACTCATCAACAAAAAATGAACTATTGATATATACACAGATATGGATTGGGTCTTAAAATAAGTAAATTTATCATGTGTAAATGATAATTCAATAAAACTAGTTTTAGAAAGCTTTTCTGGATTTGGGGACATGGCTCAGTGGATAAAGTGATCGTCATCTAAATATAAAGACTGGAATTTGGATCCCCAGGACTCCTGTGAAAGCCAGGCAGGCATGGAGACTGCCTATAATCCCAGAACTCAGAGACAGGAGATCCAAGGAAAGGTTGTGACATTAACTGGAATTAGTGAGTTCCAGTCTCACAAAGAAACACTGTCTCAATAAATAGAGAGTGATAACATAAGGCACTTAAGGCCAACTTAGAGCCTCCACATGCACCCACACAAATGCACATATGCACACATATATACACATGCCTACACATATTCAAACATACATACATACCCACATATGTGTAAAAAATAAAGTCCCTTTTCAGAACAAAACTAATCTTTAGTAAGGAATTTATGATGGGGGAAAGAATAAGGAAAACCTTTGTTTGTTTGTTTGTTTGTTTGTTTATCTTTTGCGATGCTGGAGGCTCATCTCAGGGCACCAAAAACAGGCCAAAAAGATGATTCCACCCAAGTCTAGTTAAGTAGCCCAGTGAGTAATTAGAGTTACTTATAGGACTGTGGATGAGGAGGGTTGCTTCCAGGAGAATGTGCAACTTAGGAGAGGGATACCACCAAAGAAAAGTCCCCCCAGAAACCATTGATTATATATTCTCAGGGGAACCTCATGGGTCCCTCACTTAAACAACTGTTTGCTGCCTAATATCATTAGGGAGGAGTAGGACCTTGTGAGTCCCTCTCCCTTGTGACAAGAAGTTACTAGGCTCAGTCCTGTGTTGAGCTTGATGATCGGTAATCTCAGGAAAGTATCATGCTAGAATGAATGCTTTCCTCACGCAGCTCTGTGAAGAAGGAGATGGTTCTACATCACAAACCTACACTTTTGGAACACAGCTCTGGCTGTGGCTGCTCTCATGTTTCCCTGGAGGCATCCCCAGGAAAATTTGTGAGATTTGCAAGATGGCGACAGCCTCCTCCTAAGTGGGACCTGGATTCAACACTTCATTGACTTTTGGCAAGGTACTTGGTACCCAAGATTGGGTTTCCTCAGAGAATAATAAGAGTAATAACATGCTCCTCCAGTGATGCTCTATAGTGTGTTGTTTGTTTGTTGTGGGATCAAACTCAGGGCCTCAGACATGCCAGGTAACTGCTGCACCAATGACACGTCCAGCTACATCTCCAGCTCTATCTTGAGGGTTAAACAAAAATGTCCTCTATGGAGCTGCTTACACAATGCACTCACTCTATGGGGATGGCTGCCCTTGTGGCTCCCTGAGCTGACCTTCACTGAAGTCCGATTAGGGCTTTGATGCTGTCTACGCTAAACAGGTATAGCTTTAATTTTCTCAACAGCCTCCGGTGTGTTTTCATATATTACAAATAGAAAACCACACACAGTTTCAAATCATCAAACCTTGATCAAACATAAATATTACTTCCCTAAGTCTTCTCACTGAGATAATTAGCAAAAAAAAAAAAAAGTTGATTACGACTCATCTGATTTGAAGTTGGTGTGAGGGCAAGGAAGTTGTGAATCATGTGATAATCTTAGGTTTAAAAAAAAAAAACACTCAGCCAGGCAGTGGTGGTGCACGCCTTTAATCCCAGCCCTTGGGAGGCAGAGCCAGGCGGATTTCTGAGTTCGAGGCCAGCCTGGTCTACAGAGTGAGTTCCAGGACAGCCCGGGCTATAAAGAGAACCCCTGTCTCGAAAAACAAAACAAAAAACAAAACAAAAACACTCAAAAGAACCACATTTCCCAGGAGCTGCAGAGTAGCCCCCATCATTCTTGCACCAGTAGACAAATCTGAATATATAGAGAGAATGCCTTTGAGATGTCCTTGAAGCAGGACACTAAATCCATCAGCCACTGGCCAATAAAATACAAGCCACCTGGGAATTTATTACACAGGATAATTCTGTCTCCTGACTGATTTAGACCCATTGAATCAGGGGCTAAATAGACTGCCTTGAATTCACTATGTAGACCAGGCTGACCTTAAACTCAGAGATCTGAGTGCTGGGATCAAAGGCATGTGCCACCATGCCCGGCTTCTAAGGGGATTCTTAAAGTGAAGTTTGAGTAGCACTATTTTAAACAACTTTGTGATGGTTTGTATATGCTAAGCTCAGGGAGTGGCACTATTAGGTGTGGCCTTGTGAAGTAGGTGTGTCACTGTGTGTGTGGGCTTTAGACTCTCACCCTAGCTGCCTGGAAGTCAGTCTTCTCCTAGCAGCCTTCAGCTGAAGATGTAGAACTCTCAGCTCTGCCTGCACCATGCTTGCCGGGATGCTGCTATGCTCTTGCCTTGACAATAATGGGCTGAACCTCTGAATCTATAAGCCAGCCTCAGTTAAATGTTGCCCTTATAAGAGTTGTCGTGGTCGTGGTGTTGCTTTACAACAGTAAAACCCTAACTAAGACACCCTTAAAATTCTAAACAAAGCTGGGAAAACATTCTAGAATGTTTGCATGTAGGCTGGCAAAAGACTAAGTTACATAATGATAGAATCACATTTAATAAAAACCAAGGAGCACTTGAATATACATGGTGAGATTGCGGGTGCGAGGTAAATATCAGTGGCCAGGCAGGGGTGGGTCTGGAGTCCTTGGGGGATGCTCTCTACAAAACTCGAAGTTCTGTGAGTTCTGGAGGGATCTTTGCTTGGCCAGAAGTCCAGTTCACTCCACAAATATTCATTTGCCTGTAGTCTAGACACAAGAGTAACTACAAAGAGAAGTACCAGGGGTGGCTTAAAGCAAGGCAGGCATTTATTCCTGAATATTGTCTCCCAGAAAAGACAGATTCCAAATATTTTATATTGAAAATTTTCACTTCCTTCCTTTCTCCTCCCCTTCTTCTCTCTTAGCTTTTTCCTTCTTTTAGCTTTTCTCTTCTTTTCCTTCATTCTTTCCTTCCCTCCTCCTCATTATTAACCATCATCATCATCACCATCATCATCATCACAGCGAATGGTGAGAACCAATTCCCAAAATGTATCCCCCGACCGGTGCCCGAGCACATGTGCCTCCTCATGAATCAAACAAACAAACAAACAAACAAACAAACACATTTTAACTGCTGCTGGAGAAGCCATCACTGCTCCCTGCAGCCCAGCAGTGGCCAGTGGCTAAGTGCTGGAGGTTTTTTCTTTAGCCTTCTCACACTGGGGCCTGGTTATATAAGAGGCAGTAGTGTCTTCCATCTCCTTTGCTATGTCCCCACCAGCCTCATTTTTCTTACTTGAAACATCCAGAGCTGATCTATCTTTGACTCTCTTCACTGTACTTTCAACCCCTCCCTGGTACAGGCACCCGCTGACCACGGCTACCTCTGGACTTCCTCATATGTGACAACTCTGAGCATCCTGTGTCCTCCTGACAAACTTATGATTGGTATCCATTCTCCCCCTAACTCTCTGACCATTCCTTCTCCCACCTCTCCATGGGTAAACACAGGGTTGTCCCAAGGTCAGGCATTGGACCTGTCCTCTGCCCCTTCTTCTTGACTTCATCTCAAGTACTGGATGACTCAGAGTTAGATCTCCAGCCCAGACCACTACCCCAAACCTCAAAGCTATAAACCCAACTTATAGCTGGACCTCTCTACAGATAACTAGCGGGCACTCTATCTCCTGTCTTTCCAATATGCTTTCCCTGGTCTTTTCTGTCTCAGAAAGGAGCAACTCTACTTCCTCGGGTGAAAAAAACAAAAACAAAACCAAAATCATCTATGTTGGGTAACTCCAGTTCCAGGGGATCGGACACCATCTTCTGGCAAATGTGGGTACCTGAACTCATGTATACAGACACACATATGCACATAATTAAAAATAAAGTCATTTTTGAAAACCCCAAATCCTCACGTGGCTTTACATCTCCTGTAAAAGAAAAGCACACATCCTTGATTGATTTGGACTCCAGCACTGGAGAAATCTCATCTACTTTCCCCAATGACACATCTGGCCTTGCTCCTCCTTGGAAGCTCTGCACACATTTCTGATTTGGGGTTTTAAAAAACATTTTGTATTTATTCTTCAAGAGTTTCATATATGTATATAATGTATTTCAATCATATCCACCCTCAAATCCCCCCATAAACACCTTTTACTTTATGTCCTTTTGTCTGTCTGTCTGTCTATCCATCCATCCATCCATCCATCTATCTATCTATCTATCTATCTATCTATCTATCTATCTATCTATCTGATTTTTGTTTGTTTGTTTGTTTGTTTATGTCAAAACCCATTGTCCAATTAATGCTGCCTGTGGTCAATCTACCAAGGACCATATCCCTAAAGAAGACTGACTCTCCCTGTGTAAACAGCCATCCATTGTCAACAGCTCCTCAGCTATGGGTGAGGGCTATGTTCCCCTCTCCATCAGTGCTGGATGCTTTGTGGTTTTGTACATGGTCACTTCCTCATCCTAAGACAACATCCCACACAGCTGCAGGACATGATCCTTCACTGCAATGTCACCTTACCAAACAGGCCTTCTTTGGTCACCAGTCATGGTGGTTCGAATGACAACGCCCCCATAAGTTCATGTATTTGAATATTTAGTCCCCTGTTGGGGGACTGCTTGGGAAAGATTAGGAGGTATGACACTGGGGGTGTCTTTGCTGGAGAAGGTGTGTCACTGGAGGTAGGCTTTGAGGTTTCAAAACAGCCCAGACATCATACATACCCATTCATTCTCTCTCTCTCTCTCTCTCTCTCTCTCTCTCTCTCTCTCTCTCTCT
>NW_021604591.1:13984330-14000427 GCF_004785775.1 Grammomys surdaster
TCTCTCTCTCTCTCTCTCTCTCTCTCTCTCTCTCTCTCTCTCTCTCTCCCTCCCTCCCTCTCTCTGCCTAGAGCTTATGGATCAGCTACTGCTTTGGTGCAATGCCTGCCTATATACTCTTCTGGACTTGGGAGCAATAACCATCTCTCGTTTAGTCCAGGAACAGCTATACACACACTTTCTCAAAAGAAATGTTCTTTATTCTTTGTTAAGCCTGCGTATATCTTGTTTTAGATTAACATACACTTATCATATAAAATGGATCTTATTATGACATCTTTACAAATGTATATATTTTAATCATATTTGCCCCCATTACCCTTTTTGGGAGGTATCTATTTCTCTTCAGCCTAGAAAGAGAGACCAAAGAAATGATTTGTGATGGCTACTCTTAGTTGTCAACTTGACTGTCTGGAATGAACTACAGAAATAGACGGCACACCCGTGAGAGATTACTAGTTTGAAGTGGGTGAATCCACTTCTAGTTTGGACTTTTGAGGTAGGAAGACACACACACCTTTGCTCTGAATCTTGAGGCGGGAAGAGACACTTTTAAGAAGGCCACACGTTCTGCTGGAAGCCTATGTAAGGACATGGAAGAAGGAAGCTTTCGCTCTGCCTGCTTGCTCTCTCCTTGCTAGCACATCCATTCCTCATGGGCACTGGAGCCTACTACTTTGGGATTCCAGCATATACTGAAGGCCTGACAATGTTATGCCAGGAAGTGTTTGGGAACCCCAAAAGACCACCAAGGAGCCGACTCTGACAAAATCACACTAGGGTCTCTTTATTACAAACCTGAGTTTGGCCTTACTCATCGCCGACCCACAGGAGGGATTGGTGAAGCAGCCCAAACTCTCATCGGGACAAGGTTTTATAGAAAATGGAGGTGAGTGGGGGTCCAGCTTGGCAAGCATATAACTGAATGACTATTGTAACAGGTCTACAGCTGACAGGTAACCACTGATAGGTAGGTGCTCTGAAGCAAGACCATATACAATCACAAGCGATCTTAAAGTACATCTGAAGCAATCAGACTGATCCTTGATTAAGTGTTGCTAGGAAGTAGCAAGGGGGTAACTCTGGCCAAGGACAAACCATGGAATCCTTCCTAGTACTTGGGTGCTGCTTGAGCTCTGCCGTGGACCAAGTTCTCAGGCTTTTTTTTTCTTTTCGTTTAAGATGGAGTCTGGTCCCAAGATGGAGTAGGTTTGGCCTCTCACCGAGAGATTCCGACTTGTATTCTGAGCAACTGCTGGATCCTTGGACTTTCATTTACAGCAAGCCATTGTTGAATTAGCTGGACTGCAGCCCACAAGTCATTCAAACAAATATACATCCTGCAGATCCAGACGTAGAACTTTCAGCTTATCTCCAGCACCATGTCTGCCTGTGTGCAGCCATGCTCTCTGCCATAATAACGGATTAACCCATGAAGTTGTAAGGAAGCCCCAATTAAATGCTTTCTTTTGTAAGAGTTGCCTTGGTCCTGGTGTCTGTTCACAGCAATAGAAACCCTAACTAAGACACTGGCCTTCAATTCACAGAGATCCGCCTGCTTCTACCACCTAACTTCTGGGATTGAAGGTGTGAGTCACTATGCCTGGCTTATATTTTCATTTCATAAGAATGCCAGGTGATGGAAACTCAGCCATAACCATCAGCAGATGGGGACAGCTGAGGTCTTCAACACAAGCCTCCCTGCCTGGGGCAATCCACTCTCCTGCAGGCAGCCCCTGTGAACTCTCCCAGGCTCTCTGATTCCACTTAGTCCTGCATGAGCTATAAAAGGGAAGGAATGAAGCCACCATTTTACAGATGAAGCTCCCTAAGATTTCCCAAGTGGAAACCTGTGCCTGCCTTCCTCTCTCCTAGGCCTTGGGGGGCGTCAGCTTGATCATTTAGTCGTCTATCAAGGGTTCTTTTAAGGTTGCCTTTAACTGGGAGGTGGGAGATAAGATTCCTGCCCTTGAAACTTAAGGTCAAAGTCATGTCCACAGAGCTGGGTTAAGGGAATAGTCAGCAAGGGAAACTGCAGGGGTAGTAAGTGAGCAAAGGCAGTGCCTCCAGGAGACTCTCCTGCCCAGGCGGCAGCATCCCTGTGTAGAGGACACAGCTTCCTACAAGCTGGGCTGAAGGCAAATACATTCAAATTGTATGGAAATGTAGAGAACAGCTGTTTTTTAGAGACAACTTTTAAAAGTAAGAACAATGGTTGCAGAGATTCCCAGAAATGCTTCAGATGTAGAAAGAAGCAGACAAAGGTGCTGAATTGTTGGCTAGTTTAGTTAGTTTAACAGAATTTCATAGCTCAGGTTGGCATCAAACTCAGTGTAGTCAAAGCTGGCCTTGAACATTTGGTCCTCCTGCCTCCTACATTTTAAGATTTATAGGTGTGCATCACCATGCCTGCCTAATACTGATCTTATAAAAACAAATTTTGTGTGTGTGTGTCTGTGTGTGTGTGTGTTTGTACCATATGTACATGTGTGTGCAGTTTAAAGTGTCTGTGTGCTAACAGAGGTCAGGAAAGACAGTTGTCCTGGTCTGTCACTTTCTTATTCCCTTGAGACAGGGCCTCTCACTGAACCTTGAGCTGGTGGTCAGTAAGCAGGACCCTTATGTCTCCACTGTTGCTTAGAGATTTCCTTAGAAGCTAAGCAGTCCATCTGGGATGGAAGCTAGTTAAGACTCAGAAAGCAAACAACTCAGAAATCTCAGGAAGTCTCTGAAACTTACAAGATTCACATGGTCTCCTTCCCCAAGGTTATATAAGCTGTAATGGCTGTTGAGGAGGAGAGACTGTGACCTGTTGTGCTGTCTCAAAGTTGTGCAGAGAGCTCTAGGGTTACAGCTTTGGTGAGTCATCAGCCACACTGGAGTGGCCTTTTACTAATAAATCTGTCTTTGAGTCATCCATGTTTCTATAATCTCTCACTCATATTCTTATTAATTTGGTGGTTGAACAATTTGAAATTTGGTAGCACTTAGTAGTGTCACACAACTTTACCACCCCCTGCCTCCTCCCTCAATAGCACTGGCTTAGGTTATTACAGCTGTATGTTACAAAACCTGCTTTTTCCCATGGGAAAAAGATTTGAACTTCAGTCCTCTAGTTTGCACATGTGATTTTACATGCTGAGTCATCATCCCAGACCCTAATGCCAACTTTTAAAATAGCACATTCTGTCTGGTTGTGCTTCCAAGTCGGTGTCAGGGATCTTACTATGTTGATAGTTATGGTAACAGCATGTTCCCTGACATTGTCCAATGCATTCTTCTGCCAAGGTCATTTGGGGGAGGATGCCTTTAGATTCCCTCTGCAGAATCCTCAGTTTTTCAAGGTGTCTTGTAGCTTTATGTCAATATAATTTAGAGAAATTTAATTTTTTTCTTTTTAATTTAAGATAGAGTTTGGTTTAAATGAATGAGTTTGTGTGTATGTGCATAGACACTTAGGTTTTGGATGTGGTGGGTTGTTCAAGAGGATGACACTAAGATATATTACTTGGGACTAAGAAATTTATTAGAAGACTTATTCACACCATGGGCAGGGTGGGGGAGGAGGGAAGGGGCAGCAACAGAATGGTGGAGGCTCTGAGGAGAGAGTTTAGACCTTTGAACCAGGGAGAGAAAGAGAGCAAGACAGGGTCTCTCAGGAGAACCAGAGCCCAAGGGGCAGAATTTATACCTCTGAGGAGGAGGAAGGTTCAGAGACAGCCAGCAGCCAGGCTGTCTGATTCTCAGGCTGGAGGTCAGTGAGGCTGTGAGGAACAGCATGTAGCAGCCCTTTGAAATAGACTCACTTCCCTGGTGAGATGTCCTGCAGCAGCTAGGCTGGGGAGCCTGTCAGTATCTGTGAGCAGAGCCTGGATTCTAACATTAGCAAGCACTTATATGTAGATACAGCTTTACAGATCTATGGTATACATAAAAAATTTGACTGTTACTTAAAATAAAGATATTGTCCTAGATAGGGTTTCTGTTACTGTCATAAACACCATGACCAAAACTGGTAAGGTCTATTACTGAGTGAAGTCAAGACAGGAACTCAAATGGGGCAGGAATCTGGAGACAGGAACTAATACAGAGACCATGGAGAATGTTTCTTACTGGCTTGTTTCTCGTGGCTTGCTCAGCCTGCTTTCTTATAGAACCCAGGACCACCTGCCCATGGATGGCACCACCCACAATGGGCTGGGCCATTCCTCATTAATCATTAAGAATATAGACTATAGATATGCCCACAGACAACTATTATGGAGACTTTTTTTTTTTTCAGTTCAGACTCCCTCTTCCCAAATGATTCTTCTTTTCTTCTCAGACAATTTCTTTCTGCTGAGCGTCAGTTTACTGGCTGTTTAAGGACCAGGTATAAGGGCCTATATTTTCCTCAGTGATCCCAGTGAGTGGTCCCTCCAAATAGGTTCAGTTATCTTCAAAACAATCCACAGTTCTAGTTTCATTCTATGGCACAATAAAAATACTCTGATCAAAGGCAGCTCAGGAGAGAGAAAGGGGTTTATTTCAGCTTGCAGGTCACAATCCATTACTGAGTGTGAAGTCAGGGCAGGAGCTCAAACAAGAGCTTGAAGCAGAAGCCACAGAAGAGAGTGTCTCTCCAGTTCATGCTCAGCTAGCTAGCTTCTATGGTCCAGGTCCATATACGAAGAAAATGGTGCCACCCACAGTGGTTTGGGCCATCCTATATCAATTAAAAATCAAGACATTCCCCCAAAGACAAATCCGATCTGGGCAATTCCTCAGTTAAGACTCCTTTTTCAGTTGACTATAGGCTATGTCAAGCCTACTAGGAAACGAACCAATTGTAAGTGATCTGAGGTTCTATGCTGAGAACTCCAGGCTCCTAATTAAAAAAAAAAAAAAAAAAAAAAAAAAAAAAAAGAGCCAAGGTTGATTAATGGCTGCCAAGGCCTCCAAGGAGGGACAGGGACATGCAAGCCATACAGTTCTACCCCTGACACAAATCTGCTTTGGTGGTTAATCTTTATTGTCAGTTTGACTGGATTAAATTCACTATGAAAATATAGCTGTGGGCATCTCTGTGAGGGATTTTCTAGACTGCATTCATTAAGTGGGAAGAGCTGCCCTGGGTCCCAGACTGCGTAAAAAGGAGAATATTGAGTATAAACATTTATTGTTCTCTGTTTCTAGATGGATTCAGTGTGACTTAGCTGCCTCAAGCTCCTGAGCCCTTTCCTCACCACGGCGGACTGTTTCCCCTTGAACTATAAACCTATTCCTTCCTTAAATTGTGTTTTGTCAGGGGTTTGGTCACCGAAATCATAAAAGTAACTAGTGTGGCTCCTTTCCCAGACATGGCTTCCCCGGGAGATGCCAACATGGGCTTTTGTGTGCAAGTAGCTTATCTGAGAAGAGACACCAGGAGTAGGGAGACAGAGGACACTGAGATAGATGGTAAAAGAAAGCCATACAAAGTGTGCTAGCAAGAACATTAGTAATAACAACAGCTTAGCTAGGCTCACCTATGGGAGAGAGCTAGACATGAACCCTGGAGTTTGGACTCAAGGAAGATGGCACTATCTTTTCTGGCACTCCAGAATAAGAGCTCTGAGGCAGAGATTTCCATGATCACTAGAGTAAATACTCTTGGCATGTATGCATGGGCATCAGCTGTGTCTGCTCTAGTGTCTACTCTCACCTAGTCCCACTATGACAGTGGCATTCAATGCCAGCAAAGCAGCCCTTCACAAAAAGCTGGCCTGACCTCAGGTTGATGTGGGGAAGTTGTATGGCTCAGATGGATAGATATGGGCTGTCTAGTCAGCAATGTCTGGCTTTGAATCTTGGCTCTAGTTGTGTGACCTTGTGCAAGTCACTGGGTTTTTCTGTGTCCCCTTAGTAATCTGAAGGACAGTTCCTGGCAGGTTGGACATTTTGAAGATTTTAATGAATCTCTACTTCTGTGACACCCAACTCATCCAGCATTTACTAACGCCCACCCCACATGTCTGCACAGCCACAAACACAGGTTTTTGGGAACACATAAATATGCAACCCCAACCCTGACCCTAGACATATTGGAAGTCTGGTGATATCTAGTGGACATAAGACAGATACCCAGTGTGGGCAGGAAGAGGCAGTGGGATTTCTCTTTTATGCTGTTTCTATTGTTAACTTGATAAAAGCTCTGACTCTAGATCTGGCTCGATCCATGGCTCATCAGTTAAGCACACTGGCTATTCTTTCAAAGGACCTGGTTTCAGTTCCCAGTACCCATATGGGAGAGAGAGAGAGAGAGAGAGAGAGAGAGAGAGAGAGAGAGAGAGAGAGAGAGAAATGATATCTGTTTGTATAGTTAGTTTGGGGTGTTTTTGGTTTTTGGGTTGGGGGTGTTTGTTTGTTTGTTTGTTTGTTTTGTGTTTGTGTTCTCTGACTCTGATGGGGACAACGAAACATGTCCTAGTGGCTTGGCCTAAGTCACTGGCTTTCTCCCACCTCCCCAGGATGGAGTCTAAGGACATCATAGTGAGGAAGAATCCAAAGATAAATGAATTAATGATTGAGTGAAAGAATGAGCATCTGAAGTAAACATGGGTACCCAGGAGCTGTGCCCCCTGCTCACTAAGTAGGACATTTCATATGGTTTATGTACTCAAGATTAGTTATACTAATCTATAAAAATTGTTAAAGAAAATGACCCCTTTAAAATATACAGAGGCCTGTTTTGTAATAATCTTCTTGTAGACCTTTTCGGGGTCCTTTTCTGATTGGAGATTCAGGGGCTACGGCCTGGAGGCAGAGCCACCCATGTGAAGAACACAGTGTCTCTCAGACTCTCTGAGGTTTCTCTTTAGCATATTGGCTATATTCTTTAGGTAGCCTAAGGAGACATTCCATCACAAGGACTTCCACAGGTGCTTACCTTATGAGGGATGTATGAACATCCTTTTGGAGGGCCCTAGATGAACATGTGGACAAATCTCTCTATATGCATTTGAGGCCAGCATGGTCTAATCAGTGAGTTCCAAGTTAGTCCCAGCTACATAGTGAAACCATATCTCGAAAAAACAAAACACAAAACAAAAACAAAAAAGCTTATCTGGGGTTATCAAGGTCACAAATCTTAGAGGAGAGCCTACTACTGACACGTTATTAAATCTGCATAATTCTTAACCGCATCCCAAATGCTTATCCTTATGCCTACAGGTGAGTGTCGCTCTCATTAGTAATCCAAGAAACTTCTCTTTGCAACAGGGACCATTACAGGAAACCACAAATGTTCAGAGAACAACGGATCTCTGGGTGTCCAACTCCAGCTGATACCTCTACAACTCAACTCCTGTACCCAGGGCTCGAGGAACATCACAGAAGAGTGGGTGGGAAGTGAAAGCTGGAAGATCAGGAAATGACGGGGAAGCCTCAATCATGACACTACAACAATATGGCTGCCTAAATAAGACTTGAACAAGGATACACCAATAGACATGTTAACACGGAAGGGAGGGGTCTCACCAGGAGACAAAGAGCTACGAGCAACTAAGGAATGCTAAGAGCTGGAAAAATGGGGTTCCCCAGAATAGGCATTAGTTTTCTAACGCAAAGTGGTCAGCCTTGTCATACATATAAGCAACACAAAATGGACTGGTCAGGTTGTATTTATATGTTTTTGCACATGTGTATGTAACAATAACAAGGGAGAAAGATATGAATTTGAGAGGGAGGAGTGGGAGGGGTTGAAGGGAGTAAAGGAAAGGAGAGAGATGATGTAATCATATTTAAATTAAAAATAAAACAGAACAGAAAGGCAGGAACTGTCGTCCATGGCACACATTTTGGAAGTAAGATTTCCTAAAATGGAGAAGATGGAGGAGCACATGCTGAAGGGTTGTAAACTGGCTAGAGCCACCCACAGCCTTGCTAGATAGACTGTCCGGTGTCTTTCAGTCTGTGAACTGAATCATCATTAGTATCTATTTATATCAATCACTGTGCACACAACAGATGCTGTGGTGTGTGTGTGTGTGTGCACGTGTGCATGTGTGCGTGTGTGTGATAAGTCTGTGTGGAGTCACAGGTTAATATCTGGGGTCTTCCTTCATTATTCTCCACTATTTTCTTTTCTTTTGTTTCTCTCTCTCTCTCTCTCTCTCTCTCTCTCTCTCTCTCTCTCTCTCTCTCTCTCCCTCCCTCCCTCCCTCCCTCCCTCCCTCCCCCTCTTCCTAATGAGAGACATGACTTCTTACTAAACCCAGAGCTCACTGTTTCAGCTAGCCTGACTGGCCAGGTGCCCTGGGATCTCCCTGCCTCTAACTCCCAGCATTGAGGTTACAGATGGGAGTTGTGTCTCCCAGATTTCACATGGTGATGGCTATCTGAATTCAGGTCCCCATGCTTGCCTAGGAAGCCCTTTACCAGCAAACTTCTCCCCAGGCCCTAACACGCAGGCTGTTTTTAATTTATTAGAGCATATGACCAGTGTTTTCTTTTCTCTTTTTATGAGCAGCTTTGTTTTGAAGTTTTTAGATAAGCATTAAACATTTTATTTTTGAGGTCAGCATTCTGGAGAAGCTGACCTGTTTCAGGACTGACTTGACACATAAGCCTAGAGATGGATGCCCAGGCCCCATTCACAAGTCACAAGTGCACATAGAATTCTATTTCCCAGATACAGTCGTGTTTTCCAGTATGTTCTCAATGGTTCTACATATACAATGTACACTTAAGAGATGATTAACATGCTGTAGGGTGTGTGTGTGTGCCTGCATGCGTGTCTGTGTGTGTGTAGCCCACGGGTTGATGCGATAGGCATGTGTCTGAAGATGTATGCATGTATGTGTACTTACCCATACTGTTCTGAATGTTACCACTTGCTGTGTTAGGAGATCTGCTTTTTTCAGTTCACTCTACCTGGGATATCTTTTCAGTTCAGCTCAGGTCTAGTGAACATTTTAATCTCTCTCTCTCTCTCTCTCTCTCTCTCTCTCTCTCTCTCTCTCTCTTTCTCTCCCCTCTGTCCTCCCCCCTCTATCCTCCCTCTGTTCTTGTGTGTGATACGCATACATGTTTGTGGGTACACATGCATTCAGGTACATATGTGAGGAGGCCTGAGGTTGATGCTGATGTCTTCCTTGATTTCTCTCCATCATATATTTTGAGGCAGGGTCTTTCAGGGAAACCCAGAGCTTACAGATTGGCTAGGCTAGCTAGCCAGCTTGCTTCAGTGCCTCTGCCTTTGGAACTACAGGTAGTCACACTCTCGACTTTTAACGAAGGTTCATTAAGCTCACATTGGAGGTCAAACAATAGAGGTCCAGATTCCAAGGGTACTCTGAGCTAAAGACTGTCTCGTCATCTCCACAATGGCAGCGCCCAAGCCTCTTCTGGGAACAGCACACAAGTATAGTGCAGATAGCCCTCCTTATGGCAAGATGTGAAGAGTTGGGTCCCCACATGGCAAGGATCTGTGGGGATACTCATGCAGAATCCCCTGACTTTTCCTGAGTGGATGCTTGGTCCACTTCTGCCTTGCATTTGCATTTTTGGCTCTGCTATTGGCAGTTTGCACTTTCACTTTGTCTGTGACAGACATTTCCCCAGAATCAGAAAAAGAAAGCTCAGGCCATGCTTTATTCTCATTTGTCTCTGAGGATCATGGGAATGGGACAGATCACTCTGCTTGTTGATAATGATGATGTAGTTGAGTCAACAGGGGGCCTGGTCTGGGTACATCAGCTGATGTCTGGATGTTCTCTCCTGATGGGAACTTGGTTCAGAAACAATTTGCTCATCGACCTGTTCTAAACAACAGTTAGGTAACTACTAGAAAGTTAGAAATGTCGTGCTGGATCACTGATTGCAAGAATCAATGGAAACATCCAGAGATGAGCCAAGTGAAGATGAGGAACTGACTCGGATTACTAACTTGCAGAAAGGCCCTGGGGCTAAAGGGACTAGATCTGATCAGGACGTGGGGACATGCTAGGTACCAATAATTAAATCAGAATTTCCTGGATATGTAGTCTATCACCTCTCTCTACTGTAACTGCAATGGCTGCCAACCATTGTCTCTTGGCTATGTACCAATGGACTGTGATAGATAGTTACTGCTTGCTTAGGCTTATGAGTTATGAGGATTATGGGTTAGCAGAAAACCGCAGGGATTGAGGAAGGAGAAGGTAGGGGAAAGTACAGTGTGCACATTATTGTTAAACATAGGAAATTCCTAAAAGAAATTGTACATGAGAAAGTGAATGTAAAACCTTCTCAGCCGTGAAGAAATAGATGTATAAGTAAAGGTGTCCTGAGTCATCTCAGTGCCAGCGTGTGAACTGCACTTCTTGATCAAAGACTTCATTCGCCGACTCCACATATCCTTCTTCAGGTCTTGAAACCTTCCGTGCTGGAAAAGAGATACCAGTGCATGGTGAAGTAGGCCACCCTCTTTGAGACCATCTCCTGTCATTGTTCCCTCATGCATACTCCCTGCCTTGCAAACCTCAGCTATGTTCTGCCATTTCTCACAAAGCTCTTGGCTGGGCTCACTCAGGAGGATGAAAGTTGGTTTTCCAACCAGAGACAGGTTGTGCATTGACTACTACTCTCACAGAACAAATCTGAGTTCTGGTCGAATAATGTGTCCTAAAATATAAGAACACTGCTCAGGCTCTGTGTACCCCATTTCTAGGCGCCTTACTAGAGTCACTCTCTTAGATTCCAGGGAGTTTCCACTGCATTAGGTTTCTGTGGCCCCCCCCCCAAATACTGTCATCGATAACCAGACAAGGCTTCCAGCAGTGGGACTGAGACATCTACCCAGCCACAAAACCTTTGACCTACAATCTGCCTGCAAGATGTGCTGGGGTAGTGGTGGTGCAGAACTTGTGACAGTGGCCAACCAATGACTGGTCCAATTTGAGGCCAATGCTATGAAAGGGAGCCTATGCCAGACACTGCCTAGATAGCTAGGAACCAGAGGCAGAACATCCCAGAAACACAGGATAAAAAAACACAACTGACAAAAAAAGTCAATGAATTGATTCCTAATGATATTCTGCTATACTCATAGATCGGTGCCTAGCCCAGTTGTCATCAGAGAGGTTTCATCCAGCAGCTGATAGGAGCAGAGACTCACAAACAGCCGAACAGTAAGCAGAGCCAGGGGAGCCCCATGGAGGAGGGGGAGGGAGAATTGTAGGAGCCAGATGAGTGGAGGACAGCACAAGAACATGGCCCACAGAATCAACTAAGCAGGGCACATAGGGGCTCACAGAGACTGAAGCTACAGTTGCAGATCCTATATGGGTCTGAGCTAGGTGTTCTGCACATATGTTACAATACCATAGCTTGATGTTATCCTGGAAGGGGGGGCCTTTTGCTTGCTCTTGGGACCCTTTTCCTCCTACTGGGTTGCCTCGTCCAGCCTTGATATGAGGGTTTGTATCTAGTCTTATTGTAATTTGTTATGCTATGTTTAGTTGATATGCCTGATTTTTTTTTAAAGGAAATGGAGGAGTGGATCTAGGGGAGAGGGGAGGTGGAGAGGAACTAGGGGCAGTGGAGGGAGGGAAAACTGCAGTTAGGATGCAATGTATGAGAAAATAATAAAAAATAAACCAATAGCAAATCTTTTTTAAAAAGCTACATAATCGAAGTGAATAAATTTTTAATTAAATGCCTCCAAAGTAGAACATGATCCCCATTTAGTTAATTAACATATTTAAAGTATGTTAAGAAACTTCATCGTGTTTGCAAAATGAATGGAAAGTAGCATTTCCTCTTTTATAGTGTTCTTGAGTGGTGCTTAGGGATTGCCAAGAAAGAACATGTGGTATGTAGCCTATCATTTTAAAAAAGAAAATTGTAAAAATCATTTCTAAATATTTTGAAATCTAAGAAATATGCACATACACAGCCCTTCTTAACCACAATGTTCACTTCGGCAGATTCAACTGTCAGTAGATTTAAAATATTTGGAAGAAACTCGTACCAAATGCACGTAGTCATTTTTTTCGTGTCATTATTTCCCAAACAGTATAATGTAACAATTATTTACATGGCACTTACATTGTGTCAGATGTTAGACGTCATCCAGAAGTGTCTGCAGGCAATATGCGGATACCATAACATTTCTTTAAGAGCAGAACAGCCTCCAGACATTGATGCTACTGGGGTTTCTGAGCCCATGCCCCTGAGAATATCAAGAAAGGACTGTGTAAGCTATATATGTTAATGAACATATGTTTCAGTGTGGGTTGTTCCTAGTGTATTGCTGGAGTGGGTCTGTGGTTGTGTGTGTGTGCACGCATGCACATGTGTGTACACATGAGTGTGACCATGTCGAGAGGATAGCCTTGTATGTCCTTCTGCAGGAACACCCTTTACCCTTTATTTTTAAGGCAGGGTCTCTCATTAGCTGGGAACTTGCCAAGTAGTCTAGCTGACTGGCCAGATAGGGATCCACTTGTCTCCACTTCCTCAGGGCTTGGATTACGGACTGTGCCACCACCTGCAGCATTTTGCACATAGGTTCTGGGGATTGAACTCAGGTCTTATGCTTAAAGAGCATACAAGCATTTTACCTACTGAACCATCTCCCCAGCCAAAAGCAGCATCTTTAAAATTAAGCACAAGGGCCTGGTGAGGTGTTTTAATGGGTAAAGATGCCTGCTGCTGAGCTGATGACCTGGGCTCAGAGTCCCTGTGACCCTCTCTTGTCCTTTGACCTACACCTACACATGTACATCATGGCATTTGTATACTAACAGAAATACACACATAAACACACATACACAGATAGATGATGATAGAAGATAGATAGATAGATGGATGGATGGATAGATAGATAGATAGATAGATAGATAGATAGATAGATAGAAAAAGGTTTTTATAAATGGAGGGCTCGGGGAGGCAGCCTCACATATTTTTGAAGTCCTAGCGCCTGTGATTGGTACACCCTATGCTGATATAAAATACTCTCCTACAGACAGAAGGCAGGCAGGTTTAATAAAGAGAAGCTTTTCTGAGTCATCTCTGAAAGTAGTCCCCAAGAGGCACTCCGGAGGCCCCTCCACTAGCTGAGGACTCGTGGCCATTGATAGCTGCCAGGAGAGGGAGAGTTACAGTGAGAAATATGGTGTCTTCAAAAACACAGAAATAGGATAAAAATGTGTTCTCCTTTTTAATCCCAGACATGGTAGATGCGGCTGCTTCAGATTGTTCACAGCAGCTGACTATGATTTGCCTCGTGCTCTTGTAGGAGTGTGGCTTTGTGAACTGCAGATAGTTTCTGTGAGTGTGTGAAACTTGGAATTCTGGGAACTTTTCAGAGGATATATAAATGCTAGAGCCCCAATAGAGGATGACTGGTTGGCCAGTTGGTGGCTGGATGCTGTAGCCATGAGCGAAGAGACAAAAAGGAAGACGTTAGATATCCTGACTGTGAAGACCAAACTTGCCCCAAGGAACTCAATGCCCTGAATCAGTAGGAAGTAGTCTGACAATAAATATTGTTGCTCTCCCCCATCTATCCCTTTTTTCTCGCCTACCTAGTGTTAGAAGGATTAAAAGGGAAGAAGAGAGAGGTGAAAAAAAAAGAACCCACAAAATACCCAAAAGAACTGCTACAGAGAGTAAGTTTTCCTTAGGGGTATGGCCAGTGGTAGACTGCCCAGGCTATGGTGACCTCACCCCACTACACATATGGGTTAGAAATAATAGTAGCAAATAATAACAATAACAATAACAATAACAATAACAATAATAATAATAAATGAGGGAACATGACATTGGAAGAAGACAACTTTGGGGGGACAGTCCAGGGGAATTGGAGGAGGGAGATGGTGATGAATATGATCAAAATATGTCAAAATATGGTTTATACATCGATGCAAGTCTCAATAAATAAAAAGATTTTTTGAAACATAATAAAAGTCAGGGTAGGATTTCAGTGGATCTGGAGCTCAGAATCAGATATAGACCCGAAAGAGCAGAGCAAAATAGAAACCTCACAGCCTACAGCGTTTCTTCAGGGGACCCCTTGTACTTCTAAGAATTTCTAGGAGCCAGTGCCTTCATAGCCTATAGCTTCAAGAAGATGTAAATAACTTCTGAAGGACATTGCACTCTTTTATTTTAAAAATCATTTAAGTGGCTTTTGGATAGTAAATAGTATACATCTTAAGTGTACACCTCAGTGACTCTGTACAGATCTGGAACATTCCATCACTCTTCTGTTCCCCTCCTGATGACATCTTCTCCTGAGGTTAGACACTCTGATTCCAATCACTACAGTTCCAGTCTGCTTGTCTGAGCCCTGAAGAAATGGGCTTTTGTGTGTTTGCCTTCTGCAACAGCAAGTCTGCGAGTCACCCATTGCCTAGAGGAAAAAAGCTCATGGGACTTTGTTTAGGGGGCTGGAGAGATGGTTCAGTCGTTAAGAGTACAACAGCATACCCAAGGTTTGAGTTCCAGTACCCACATGGTGGATCACAACTCTAGTCTCAGGAAATCCAGCGCCTTCTTCTGGCCTCCTCAGATACTGCACAGAAGTGGTGTGCAGATAACACATGCAGGCAAAACAGCCATATGCAGAAAATATAAAGAAAAAATTTAAAAATTTAAATTCAATTTTTAACACTTCCGTACATGTACATAATGTGTTGTGATCATATCCACTGCCGGTTTCCCACTCCCCGTCTGACTTGTGTGTCTTTAGGGTTGAGTCTGTGTGCATGTGTGTGTCCATGCCTGGTACAGATCACAACAGCTGCTGGGTGTCCTATCTACAGAACAGTACTTCTCAGGGTTTCTGTCTTCTAATGCTTAGATCTTTCTTCCCATTCTTGCATGATGTTTCCTGTGCCTTAAAAAAGCTGACACTGATGTCCCTCTGAGGGCTGAGCATTGGACGACAGTCATTTCTCCTCAGTACTTTGACTTGTTGGAAGACAAGATGGCCACTTCAGCTGTCACTCTGCAAAAAGAAGCTTCTCTGGCCAACTATAGTCAGTGAGATAGATAAGAGTCTTTAGAGGTCAGTGTGGCTACCATGGAATGACCCTTTCTTGTTCATTCATAACAGGCAGCCAGTGAAATGGGCAAACAAAAGTCTGGTAAGACTGTTGACTTTTACAGTTTGAATGTAAAACTTCTCCCTGAGGACAAAAGTTACACAGCTTATTTTAACCAACCAACCAAACAAACAAACACATAAACACAAAATTGTAAGATTTAGCTGTGAGATCCTTGCATCATTCTTCTAAACACTGTCAGTCCCAGGGCCCACTCATGGCCTTTGACCTAGATAGCCCGGCTTTAGAAGTAAGTTAAGTGTGTTCCACTCTCTCCCAGATGATGAAATGCATCCTCTGAGATTCAGGGGAGCTGTACTTGGCAGAGATGCTGGCCTCTTGGACTGTGCACAACATTGCAGAGCATCTCCTGGGGCTGCCCCTCATTTCCAGCTGCCTGCCCTCTGGGAGCAGCTCAGCCCATTCCCTAGGGCAGTCTACACTTAATGGCTGGTTGACTCGAGAGTTGCTTTGAGCTCCTCTAGAACTTTGAATGGAGACTTTTCCCTCACTCCTATCTCCTCCTTCATCCTTGGCCTCCCCCAAACCCCACACTGACTCTAGAACACATTGTTATGAACTTGTAACTCTCATCTCCGTTTCAGGGTGTCTAGGGGAGCTGCTCCACTACAGGAAGCTCAGAGAAGATGACCTACACATTCAGGCACTGCTCACACCTCTTCTACCAGCCCTGCTGAGTTCGAATCTTCTACTAGATGTTGGATCAACCATGTTTCCTCTACCCTCATCTCTCAAACTATGCAGGTCTATTCTGGAGAGCTGCTTGCCCAGCACTCAGGACCTCCAAAGGGAAAAGTAAGATGATTGGAGAGGTGTCTGATCAAATGTGATCTCTCTGAGCCTGAGTATCTTATCTGTAAAATGGGTTAAACTCCCTGCTTTGTAGGACTCAGGAAGATCTAGACAAAATGTGTAAAGGTGCTGAATTTAGGCTCTCTCATTCTCCCAGGTTTGGAGTTAGTCATTGACAGACTAGGAGAGAGAGAGAGAGAGAGAGAGAGAGAGAGAGAGAGAGAGAGAGAG
>NW_021604591.1:14000437-14001764 GCF_004785775.1 Grammomys surdaster
AGAGAGAGAGAGAGAGAGAGAGAGAGAGAGAGAGAGAGAGAGAGAGACCGAGACCCAGGGACTCACTGGATAGGAAAGTCCTGCCATGTCCTTCTAACCCTAACCTTCAGAGTGTCCCTCATATTGTAAAGACCTGGAGTTCAGAAAGGTTGAGTGGACTACTCACGATCACATTTGGGATACCTGACATTTTTGTTGTGGTTGTTTGGCACCACAAACCCCATATCTTTGTTTCTGCAAGTGAAGAGAGTTCAGCTAAACCCTGGGAGAAACACTTGATTGATGATGACCAAGGAACAAGAACCAGGTGTCTAATGCTTCCCTTCCAGAAGTACAGGGAAAGGAAGGATTTAACCAATTTCCTAGATGTTTTCTGAAGTCTTAAATGTTTACTTGAATGGGGAGTGTACTGACTGGTTTTGTGTGTCAACTTGACACAAGCTGGAGTTATCACAGAGAAAGAAGTTTCAGTTGAGGAAATGCCTCCATGAGATCCAGCTGTAGGGCATTTTCTCAATTAGTGATCAAGGTGGGAGGGCCCCTTGTGGGTGATACCATCCCTGGGCTGGTAGTCTTGGGTTCTATAAGAAAACAAGCTGAGCAAGCCAGGGGAAGCAAGCCAGTAAGTAACATCCCTCCATGGCCTCTGCATCAGCTCCTGCTTCCTGACCTGCTTGAGTCCAGTCCTGACTGCCTTTGGTGATGATGAACAGCAGTGTGGAAGTGTAAGCTGAATAAACCCTTTCCTCTCCAACTTGCTTCTTTGTCGTGCTGTTTGTGTAGGAATAGAAGTCCTGACTAAGACAAATTGGTACCAGCATAGTGGGGTGTTCCTGTGACAACCTGACCATGTTTTAGGGAGGACTGTGGAAGATTTTGGAACTTTTTGCTAGAAAACCCATTGGATGTTAAGAGCTCTGTGGAATGCTCTGTAGGAGCTTGGAAGATAATGTTGAGAACTGTGCAGAAGATGGAGGCCTGGCTTGTGAAATTTCAGAGGGAAGATTAAAGACTCTTATCAGGGCAGTTGCTATTTTGATAGTGAAGATTTAGTGGTTTTGGTTAGCTGGGGCTAAATAATAAGCTGTGATTAACAAGATACCAGAACTGCCAAAGTGAAACCTTTGTATTACTGGGACTATTGGTGCTGGTTAGCTGGAGCTAAGAAATTAGCAGTGATTAAGAAGAGACCAGCATCAGGCGGGCGGTGGTGGCGCACGCCTTTAATCCCAGCACTTGGGAGGCAGAGGCAGGTGGATTTCTGAGTTCCAGGCCAGCCTGGTCTACAGAGTGAGTTCCAGGACATCCAGGGCTATACAGAGAAAAC
>NW_021604591.1:14006764-14009831 GCF_004785775.1 Grammomys surdaster
AGAGGGAGGGGGAGAGGGAGGGGGAGAGGGAGAGAGATCATTGAGGTGAAATATTCTGTGAAGTGTTTTCTGAGAGCACAGAGGCTGTGTTCCAGAGATAGCCAAGGTTGTACCTTGTGCTGTAGCTGGACTTGGTAATGTTTAATAGTCACCCAGGTGGTACTGGTTTTGAAGGCATGAAGGGGTCATGAATTGCAGCTGAGGCTCAGCAGTGTGAGAGACCATGAAGGCACAGCCTCAGTTACAATTGATGGCCCAGGTCTGAAGGAGTCATGCAAAGGAGTTGAGGTTTGGTACCATGAAGAGAGCCTATGAGAGGCTATTGGTGAAGCCTAGCTGCAGTGGAAGAATGCAGTGCTTTGGAGATGTCAGTACCATGAGATGACCACCAAGAACAGCGGCAGCAGTGGAGTACAGAAGGTTGTGAGTTGGACAGTTGGAATTTGATTTTGCTGTAATTTTGATTTGATTTTGCTAATGATTGTGACTGTGCCCTGATATTTTTTCTCTCTTGAAGGAAGAAAGTATTTTAGTGGAGCCCACAGTTAAGAGACTTTTAATTGAAAAAAAACTTTGAATTTTAAAAGAGATTGGATATTTGAAAGGGATTGAAATTTTAATATGTAAGAATTTGCAAAGACTGTGGGACTTTTAAAGTTATTCAGATCTTGGGGATGAATAAGAAAGTAAGGGTTGAGGCCTAATAGTGATGTGTTTGTGTGTCAAGTTGACAAGGGGTCAATTGTACTGGCTGGTTTTGTGTAGCAACTTGACACAAGCTGGAGTTATCACAGAGAAAGGGAGATACAGTGATATATGGGGCTGGCTGCAAAGAGCTGTCAGCACCAGACCCGCTTCCCACATCTGTATGGTGCACTTTCACAGAGGTAACCACAGAAATACCTTTATAACATGCAAAAAACAAAAACAACAACAACATAACAAACAAAAACAAAAAACTATTTTCCTCTTGTGCCTTTCCCAAGGCCTCTCCATCCTGACTGCCCCAACTCCCCTCATTCTTTTTCTCTCCCTCTCCATTTTTCCTGTGGTATGTATAGGTGCACATGCACACACACAAACACACATACACACTCACACACTCTCATGTATATGTGTAGGCACACATGAACATGTACGAGCCCAAAGGTTGGAAGCCCAACCTTTGTATGGAAGCCCAAAGGTTGATATTGAGGGTTTAACCTTTAACCTTTCACTTTGTTTCACAGAGACAAGGTCTCTCAACTAAACCTAGAGCTCATCAATATACCTAATCTTCCTAGCCAGCTTGCTTTGGTGATCTGATCTATGTTTCTGCCTTGAGTGGTGAACTAACCCTCCCAGTGCATCTACAAGGATTTCTGAGAGTCCAGTCAAGATGTTTGAGCAGCAAGCACTTTAACTGCTGAGCCAGCTTCCAGCCCTCAGCACCTCTTTGTCTGTGGTATCCAGCCTCCCCCTCCCCAGTTCATGCTCACGCCATAGTTCCTCCAATAGCACTCTCCCAGTGCTGTTCTAGGCCAGGGTGCCTATCCCTTATCCAGTGATGCTCTCCTAGAGGGGAAAATACATGAAGAGTACTCTCCTCTTGCCCAGCCATTCTGTGAGTTGTCACCAAGCACTGTTCACTTTTCGACCCCAGAGCCTGGCTGTCAGCTCCCATTGCCATGCCTCAACTGTCCTGGACGCTGCCTGGAAGGCCTCTTTCCACAGCCCAGAGTTCTTCAGCATCCTCCCCCAGCCAGGTCACTGCCAGAAAGTTTGGTTGGTAGCTGTCACAGCCTTTGTTGTTGGCTACCTGGTTAAAGCATTAACCAGGTAAACTAGCTACCATGGTGCTCTGGTAAAAAGTACGTTGCATATTGCTGAGGTTTTGTAACTTACAAACAGTCTCCCACATCTCCAAACTTGCTGCCAGAACCTGCAGTTCCTGTGGATGCGTCAGTGGAGGGAGAGCTGATTTATTGGCTCAGGTTTGGAGGAAGTACACAAAAAGGGCATTTCTCAGCTTTCTATCCCCTCCAGGACAGGAAGATCGGATGACTGTATGCTTCAGTCTCAGCCTCAAGAATCCCTCCTGGGAACACCCCCACAGCTTCACCCTTGTCTGCAGAGGAGGAAGGGTGGTGGGTAGGCTCCCATCCCCTGCCTGCCACCCCACAGTATGGTGCCAGGGGATATTTGCCAAGGTCCAGAGAGCACGGCTCCCTCCCACCCACTGTCTTTCCACCACAGCGGGGGAGGCTAGACCCAAAGCCTCCCACACAATGTGGCCATTGACATTGGTGGGTGCCATGGAAACATCTCTTGGGAGCTGAGTCCTCTCACAGTAAACCCATTGTCCCCTGAGCCAGCCTTTCTCTGAGAGCTCCCACTTCTTAGCCCTTTCACAGCCCAGGGCTCCTCTTGTTGACTCAGGTAGGAGAGCCAGACTCAGGTTTGCTGGTGACAGGCTCCACTGCCCTGGGTCTTGTCATCCCAGGCTTCTGCCCATTCCTCATTAAGTCTAAGGCGGCCCAGAAGCATAGCACCGCACGCGGATGGCCTTTTGGTTGCTCTGAGTCCTGACAGCAGAAGTGACCCCTTGCCTGCCTGTTTGCTTTGGAAAGCTAGAAGGCAGACACTGTTCTGTGGGGGCAGCCTCCTGCTGAGCAGTCACCCTCAGTGCCAGGCCAGGCTCTGTGTAGCCCTCTGGACTAACTCGATCTGGGCCACCTAGTCCTGTTTTCCCCACAGGGCTCTGCCAATGCATTTCTCTTCTGAGTTCTGGAAACTTCTCTAGAAGTCACTCTCCTGCCTGGCTCCCTCATTACATTTGCTTGAGCCAAGGTCTCACTGTAGAAATCCAGATACAAAATAAAGCCAGAGACTGCCACAGGAGGCCCCAGCCATGACAACCATGTATATTCTTTCTCCTTCTCCCCAAAGATAAAGATGTTGTTATAGAGAAATAAGGCTCTGTATAAAAAAGGGACACGGGGACTGTGTAAGATCCAGGCCAGGCCCAGACCTAGAGCCTGCTCTCTCTCTCTCTCTCTCTCTCTCTCTCTCTCTCTCTCTCTCTCTC
>NW_021604591.1:14009841-14013250 GCF_004785775.1 Grammomys surdaster
CTCTCTCTCTCTCTCTCTCTCTCTCTCTCTCTCTCTCTCTCTCTCTCTCTCTCTCTCTCTGGCACTATCCTTTCTCTTAAGCCACTGAGTGATTAGAGATAGGAGTTGAACAAATCCCTCTAAGCAACAAAACCCACAGGAACTGGAAGCCCCCAAGATGTGGGCTTCAACAGCTAGAAAGAAGGGGTTGTGACTACAACTCCATCTTTCATTAGCAGCCATGTGCCTGCGCCTCAAACCACTCCCTTCCCAGACACCACTATGAACCCTGATACCACAGAAGCTGTGAGTCAGGGCAAGGATCTTGACGTTGTGCCAACCATGGGAAGGAAGGGCTTGCTGATGGACAAGCACATTCAGATTGGTGCTCTGTGAACACAAACCCTAGATGGGTGACTGGGGACAAGTTATATAACCACCCTTTGCCTTGACTGCAGCCACTGTAGAAAAAAAAGTAATAAACCTTCCTGCTTTCCTAGGATGCTGGAAAGGTCTGACAAGCAGGGAATAGAGAGGTCAGCACAACGCCAGGCTCACCAGAATACACAGGATAAATACACTATGTTGTTATTGTCAACATGTCACTTAAAGCCAGGTACATGGGTAAAGGGGTCTCAGGCTAAGAATGACCAACAAATGACTCCTACAGTGACTAGGATTCTATCCCACAGTGAGTCCCTGGCCTGAGGGAGGACAGAGCAATCTGCCAGTCCTAGGCAGCTGAGTGCCCCACAAGGGGCCCTCTGAGCGTTCCTGCTGGGCTTTGATATAGGGTGGCCAGTTGGTTCCTGGAATGTCCAAGAAAAACAAACCGGTTGTTCTGAGTGAAATTGCAGCCTGGCGGCAGGCTGGGTCTGCTTTAAATTAAACACAGCATTTCTTGGATTCTTTCATCTTCTTGCCACTGTGGGGTTCCAGAGACATTACCTCACCTCACTTTCCTGCTCTGAGGAGGGGAAACTGACAGAGTGTGGGGCTGGGGGCCTTGAGAGGGAAGGCTGGAGGGCCTACTCTGTCTTAGGGCTGAGGTGCTCAGAGCCATCCTCCCTCTCCAGATTCAGCCTCCCATCCGGGCTGGAAGCAGGAGCTGTACCATGAGCAGAGAACGCAGCCAGTATTTGGTATTTAGCAAAAGATCAGAACATTTTGAAAGTACACATTTCTCCTAGGAGTGCTTGGAATAAGCTGAATGTGGTTTTATGAGTCTTTTGACCACCATGTGATATTTACACTTGAGGCAGCCATGCTCGTCAGCTCCTTGACTAGCAGAGGGGCCCATTTCCCGGCTGGGCACTTTGGTTTCGGGTGGAGTTCCTTCTGGTTTTTGAAATTGCTTTTAGCTAGCTTCTGGAGTCCTAGAAAATTCAGTGTTGGAGTTAAGCGCTCCGGCTGGGACTTCCCCTCAGGGAAGAGACATCTGTGTCTTGCTTAGTCCCTGAATCCTTTTGTTTATTCATTTATTTATATTTTTATTAAATGTAGGACAACTTGCAAGAGTCAGTTCGTTCTTTCTGCCATGTAGGACCTGGGGATAGAACTTGGGTCCTCAGGTTTGGCTGCAAAAGCCTTTACCTGCTGAGCTGTCTCAACCCTTTATATTTTCACTTGTTTATGAAGTGATGGGGGGCAGGGATTGTAGGTGGCTTACTGTGTAGTCAGGCCAGTTTCAAACCCCAGATTCCCCTGCCTCAGCTCCCCAAGTACTGGGATGACAGTCTAGCACTGTCTGAGCCACACCTTTAAGAAGGTGGAAGGGTGTCTCCCAAAGTTTCTTAGTTATAGGAAATAGGAGCCTCTCTGGCAGTCTTCCAGGAAGCAGGATTTTTTTTTTTTCCCCGAAAACAAGCTACACAATGGCTTCTGGAAACCTGGGGCCAGGAAGCAGAGAGCTTAGTTTCCCTCCTTTTGCTCTGTGTCAGCAGGTTCTACTCCAAGCAAGTGTGATCTCATCCTAGAACTGGGCCCAAAGTCAGAGCCTAGGAAGCCAGGCCAGTTCAGTGTCGTCTGTACCTTTGTTATCAGCAGTAGCCTGCTGATGTCCCCTTGTCCCTGAAGGCCCATCTATTCTCTCAACATTGCTTGGCTCTGTGCCTGGGGACTAACTTGTAGGAGCCATGGCCACTGAGCCCCTTCGCTTTCTTGGTTCACACTGAGTTCTTCCCACTGTGAGCCCCCACTGGAAACTGAAGAGCAAGAGGGAAGTCCCAGAAGGTACCGCCTGAGGCAGGTACAGCCCGAGGCAGGTGGGTGGACAGCAGCTTGTTTTTTTTCCTCCACCCAGGCTGCAGCAGTGTTCCCGCAGTTCCTTCCTCCAGTGGTAGCTAAGTTTGGGTGTCTGTCACCACTTCCTTCCCTCCGCTGTCACTGTTCTGGAACTGCTGCTTTGTCCTGTGATCACCTGCACCTTGCCCACTTCATTCTGCTCTTAGCTCCTTTGGAGTGGCTGTCTTTCTTCTGTTGGGCTCCTGGTGTAAGGAGATCACAGTGGGTGAAAGCTTTTGAGATGCCAAATCTTTTTAAGATTAGACACTATTTTAGAGAACCTGACCTAGGTTTGAACTCAGGTAAACTAACAGACTGGTACCTAACATTAGTTTCTAAGATTCCCCCCAACAAAACCAGCTCCAGTCTCTAGGCTAATCCCCAACAAGACCAGCGTTTCCAGGTTACACCTTCAACAAGACCAGAATCTCCAGGTTATTCCCTCAACAAACCTGTACCCCCAGGTTACAAGTCCATCCCCTACCTAACAACCACCAACGCACAGGAAAGCAGAAATTAAGTTTATGATATAACTCCCAGCACCAGCCAATGATGTTAAAGGCCACAGTAGCTTTCAGATTAGATGCTTGCACACTTACCCCTGCTTGTTGCTTGCTATAATGCCTTGCCTCAAAGACATTCGGGGGTCCCTCTTCCACCAAAACCATACTGCGTGGATGGCCATGTGTTGCAGGGGCCAAGCTAGCTCAAATAAAATAAAGACCCTGCTGTGAGTTGCATCAGATCCACTCCTGTTTGTTTTTTTTAAGGATCACTAACATTCCCTGGCACTACACTTTGTCCTCCTGTCCGATTCCCACTCAGCACATGAAGGGTATGGATGAGAAGTTAGGGGCTCTAAAGAGAAATACGAGAAATGTAAAAAGCCACAGAGGTAATGAGAAAGAAAATAAGAAAGATATTGAGAAGGTATCCAGAAATTTCCTAGAAGTGAGAAATAATTACTTCCAGGTACAATTGCTTTAAAATGTTAGATAGATAGATAGATAGATAGATAGATAGATAGATAGATAGATATGTAGATAGATAGATAGATATGTAGATAGATAGATATGTAGATAGATAGATATGTAGATATGTAGATAGATATGTAGATAGATAGATATGTAGATAGATAGATATGTAG
>NW_021604591.1:14013260-14086570 GCF_004785775.1 Grammomys surdaster
GTAGATAGATAGATATGTAGATAGATAGATATGTAGATAGATAGATAGATAGATAGATAGATAGATAGATAGATAGATAGATATGTAGATAGATAGATAGATCTGTAGATATGTAGATAGATATGTAGATAGGTAGATAGATAGATATGTAGATAGGTAGATAGATAGATAGATAGATAGATAGATAGATAGATAGATAGGATCTGTGTGTGTCTGAGTGCATAAGAATGTGAATGTGTATGTGAATGTGTGTGTGTCTATGTCTCTGTGTGTGTGTCTCTGTGTGTGTGTGTACCACATGTGTATATAGGTGTTCTTGGAGAACAGAAGAGTGAGTGTTGGATCCTCTGGAGCTGGAGTTAAAGGCAGTTGTGAGCTTGGGTACTGGTAATGGAACTCAGGGCTTCCGGAAACGCAAGAAGCATATTTAACTGCTAAACTATTTCTCCAGCCCCATATAATTACTTTGTTTATAAAAGATGCTCCATTTTCCTGGGAGATTATGACCATATGTGAAAATAACCTCCCAAGCTCTCCTCCTAGGGACATGGTGTTTAAAAGATGGATATCATATGAGATGTGGACAGAGGAGATGATTTATTTGCTTGTATTTTGTTGTTGCTGTTATTGGGCTTTTGTTTGGTTCATTTTGGAGACAGGACCTCACTCTGCAGTCCAGGCTGGCCTCAAATTCATGGATATCCTTCTGTCTCAGCTTTACTAGTGTTTACAGTAGATTACAGGCATGAGCCACCATGCCCAGTTAGGGGATACAATTGAATTTATCCACTCCCGTTCATAGGATTAGCCATCAGAATTCCTGTTTTTTCCTTTCTTTCTTTTTCTAGTTTGGCTCTTGTGCATTTTGTAGCTGTTTGGTTTTCTTCTATGTTCACCTCAGTTCCTAAATATGACATGAAGGCAAAAATTTATTTACAATGCTTATTGCCTTAAGCATATACTTAAGCATATACTATTCTCTGTCACCGCAAAGCAGGTGAGAACTCTCCATCTGAAGACAGGGCATGATATCAGCTCAGGGTTCACCAGGAACTCAGACTCTGGCTACCACTTTGATGCAAGGCATCCCATAGGACAACTTGTCTGTGGAAATTGAGGTGTCAGACACCATCATGTGAAGAAACCAGAGAGCAAAGGTAGATAATGGAGAGGCCTGTCAGGGGGATGCACACGCTGAGTCACAGTCCTCCTCTCCGCTCCTCTGGGATGAAGTTGACAGACAACAGCTCACAGAGGAACTATAGTGACCTCAAGTGCCACCCCATATGAAGAGCACAGATGCTCAGCTCTCCTGTACCAGTCCCTCCTCCTTGACCTCTGTGGAGGGGAGGAAGGAGAGGAGTCAACACAAGGAGTCACCTCCACTCAGTATCAGAGGGGCGTGGCTCACCTAGAAGGTGGGACTGGAGTTGAAGAGGGTGTGAGAAGGGTTTGAAGTCCATCTGTGCATTGAGAATCGGATTCATCAGGAAAAGGGAGTTTCTGCAGTTGAGTTGGGAACTGACTGCAGAGACCTGGAATATCAGGGTGAATTGTTAAGTGACCTGTGTGGGAAGCTGAAGAAGGCTTTGATATGGGGCCTGACTTGCTGCTCAGGCCTAGGCCAAGCCTTGATGAGTTTGACAGAGGTCTGTAGAACAGACAGAGCAAGAAGCCAGAGACGCACTCTTAGGCTAAAGTACATCAAAGCCAAAAGCAAAACCTGTAGGGCTAATCATCTCTTGTGCACTGTGCAAAAGCATTCACCTGTCAATAAAGATCTGAATGGCCAACAGCAAAGCAGAATAGGCAGCTCACCCAGCAGAGGGAGAGGAACTCTGGGAAAGAGTCAGGCCTGGGAAGATTCACCACCCAGACATATGAAACAGGAGAGGAGCTAAGAAATTAGCAGTGATTAAGAAGAGACCAGCATCAGCTGGGAAGTGATAGCGCACACCTTTCATCCCAGCACTTGGGAGGCAGAGGCAGGCGGATTTCTGAGTTCGAAGCCAGCCTGGTCTACAGAGTGAGTTCCAGAACAGCCAGGACTACACAGAGAAACCCTGTCTCCAAAAAAAACAAAAAAACAACAACAACTATAAAAAAAGGGACTTCTGGTCTTGGCTCAAGCATAGAGCAGATCCCAGGTGGCAGCTCTGTACCCAACCTCACAAAACCCAGAGGAAGAGGGCCTCCCAGGAGCTTAAACTCGGGCAGTATCTCAGGTAAAAATGAATCACCCGTGATGTCTGCTGTTAGAAGTTCTAATCCAGATGCTGGCCTTCGAACTTATACTACTCAGACCTTCGACAGGCCATTGACAAAAACACCAAACAGCTAGAGATTGACATCACTAATCTGAAGAAATCCCTCGTTTCACTGTCTGAAGAGACCTCCAAAAATCGCAGATCCTTATTGGACTTGATTTACTTTTTTACAATAGAAAAGGCTGTGTACAGCCCTTAAAGAATGTTGCCTTTACATAGACAAGACAGGAATGGTTAAAGAGAGCATGAAAAAGGTCAGAGAAGGCCCTGAGAAAAGTCAGAGAGAGAAAGAGAAAGATGAGTGCTGGTACAAGAATTGGTTTTCAGCCTCTCCATGGTTGTCAACCCTACTTCCTCCCATCTTGGGACCATTAATTGGGTTATTTTTGCTTATTTCTTCTGATTCCTGGGCCTCAAATAGGCTGACTAACTTTGTGAAACAACAGATAAATAATTTGGTAGCAAAATCTATTCAGATACATTATCATAATTTAGCTATGGAGGACCACGAGACTCAAGATGAGGTTGTTACTCTATCTAGGGTGTTCCCAAAACCCATCTCCACCCAACCTTAAAGAGGGGACTTCCGGCCCTAGCCCAAGCAGAGAGGGGCCAACCAGAACCCCCTCTGACTAGTGATCTGAATTCTTGCTTAGGGTGCGAGGCTAAGCACTGCAAGGGAATATAAATAAAAGTTAAAAATATCTCTCTGGGTTCCCGGAGGGACAAGCCTGACTGCATAGGGGTTGATGTCAAAAGTATCCCCTCTCCAGGAAAAAGACATCGGGATGGGCATGGCCCTCATGCCTCACTGGACAACGACAGGGGGACCGGAGGCATTACAAGGTCCCCTTCAATTACTGGAGGTCAGGCCTCTATCCCCGCCTTCGCAAGATTAGAATCGCCACAGCCCTTCTATACTTAGAGAAGGGAGGAGATGTCAGGGGCAGCCCTGCTTACACACTGAAGGCCTAAAATCAGCCATAGGCCTAAAATCAGCAATAGGCCTGTCATACATGTATACTAACACTAAGTCTTGGGTCTCTGTAGAAAAACAATGAAACAGATGGCTATAAGCAATTGTAAACAAGCAGCTTTTGTGGAAACTTACCAGCCTGAGTAGTCATAGACCTTGTAAATAGGTAGCCTTGGCAGACAATACCAACTTAGATAAGGACAAGTGAATCATAGGCAGAGTCATAGCCACCTGTCCCCTGAACCTTCACCCAGCTGATACCCTGTTCTGAAAGATATCTATATTCCCCCTGAACACCTATGCTCCAGTGTCATCCCCTTCCCCATGTCCTGCCTTTTTGTGTTTATAACCCCTGTGTGAATAAGTAAAAATTACGATTTGAAAAAATAAGTAAACTATAAAAAAAGAAAACAAACGAACAAACAAACAAAAAAACCAAGAAACAAACTGTATTGAGAAAATTGTACAGCAGAAGATTGGGCCATATACAAGTCTGGAGAGCATTTTCTTAACTGGTGATTAATCATTACTTTTAATCATTTAATCTTCAGTTGCAATTTCTCTGACTGTAGCAACCAAAATCTTATATAACAAGGGCCTTGTGTTCTAATACAGTAAATCTGAACACTGTGCACTTGTTACAATTAACACTGTGCAATTAATTTTTGGCAATTGGTTGTACATCTCTATTTTTATAATTTGAACAGGTCATGATGCCCACAGGCTCAAATGTTGAGTACTTGGTCTTTAGCTAGTGATGCTATCTTGTTTCAGGGGCCTTAGCTAGAGGAAAGAGGTCCTTAGGTGTGTACCTTTGAAAGTTATAACTGGATCTGGGTGCTTTCTTCTCTGCTTCCTGTTCATTGCAAGGTGACCAGCAATAAGAGAAAAGATCCATCACAGTCTGGGGTGGTGAAAGCCTGAACCTTCTAGAGCCATGAAGTGGCCTTATCACCTCTCTTCCCTTTTCTCCCTTTTATACATACATACATACATACATACATACATACATACATACACATACACACACACACACACACACACACACACACACACAGGACCCATGGGATAGAGCCACAAACATTTACAGTATATCTTCCTTTCTGAGTTAAAACTCTCTGGAAACACTCTGACATTTGCACCCAGTGCCATGTCCCCAGGGCTACAACTTGTTAAAATTGCTGTTTGCAACAATTTTTGTGACCCCGTGGAGGTCATAAAAAATTAGTCAACAGAAGAAATTTGTGAACACACAAAAATTAATTTGAAAGGCAGCGTAAGGAATCTGAGCTATTTGGGTGAGCATTTCCCATCACACCATGCAGCTTCATGGCAGCCTTGGCTCTGAGCACACAGAATGCACACGTCTCACTGAGCACACAGCATGCACACGCCTCAGTGTGCACACAGCATGTACATGTTTCACTGGCACAGAGCACGCACATGCCTCACTGAGCACACATCTCACTGTGCATGCCGTCATACCACGTGATATGAAACAGCTGAGAAGCCAGGTGGTGGTGGCACATGCCTTTAATCCCAGCACTTGGGAGGCAGAGGCAGGCAGATTTCTGAGTTCGAGGCCAGCCTGGTCTTCAGAGTGAGTTCCAGGACAGCCAGGGCTACACAGAAAAACCCTGTCTCGAAAAACCAAAAAAAAAAAAAAAAAAAAAAAAACAGCTGAGAACAGGTTCCACACTATTGACAGTTAGAAACTGCAGTGTGTGTATGTGTGCATGTGTTTGTGAGTGTGCAAGTGAACGTGTGTTTACATGTATGTTTGAGATAGAGTTTCAAACATCCCAGGCTGATCCCAATCTTATCTGAATATACAGATGAGGGTGGCGTTGGAGTCCTAACCTTTCAAGGCTGGGATAATAGGAGTGCATCCCATGCCTTCATATAGCGCTGGAGGATGGAACCCAGGGCTTCATGCATGCTATAGAAGGATTCTACCAAATGCTGTAGAGTTTTTATTATTAAACACAAAGTTTTCTGCTTTTATTGAAAGATAATGGTTTAGTTATGAAAACTGAAGGCTTTTAGTATTGTCCTACAATCGTGCTTCACCATGGCCATATCAAATTCATGCACCTTTGAATTATATTTTGCTGGAATGTTTGACTTTCAAAAAAATTTTTAAAAGATTTATTTATTCATTTAATATATATGAGTACACTGTTGCTGTCTTCAGACACACCAGAAGAGGGCATCGATCCCATTACAGATGGTTGTGAGCCACCATGTGGTTGCTGGGAATTGAACTCAGGACCTCTGGAAGAGTAGTCAGTGCTCTTAACCACTGAGCCATCTCTACAGCCCAATTTTCAAAAATTGATAACCAAAAAATTGGTAGCCCTTGTTATATAAGATTTTTGGTTGCTACAGTTACTGACTTGATGTTGTTGTTTTGAGTGCTGGGGATTGAACCCAGGGCCTTGTGTTTTTCTAGGCAAAACCTTAACATTGAAGTTGCTGACTTAAGTTTCACAAAAAGTCATTAAGTGAATGTGGAGGGAAGGAATTAAGACAGTAAGAATTTTCAATAACTTCTGAAGTGACCTTAAACAAATCTTTGCTATTTTGATACTTATGCAAAGGAGCAAAAGCAACACTGACAACTAAAAAAAAAAAAATCTAAATGTCGGGTCTGGAGAGATGGGCTCAGAGGTTAAAGGCACTTGCTGCTCTTCCATAAGACCTAAGTTCAGATCCAGCATCCACATCTGGCAGTTCCAAGCTGCCTATAACTTCAGTTCAAAGGGATCTGGCGCCTTCTCTGGCCTCTATGGACAACTGCACACACCTAGCAGACACACATACACAGAGACACATAAATAAAAATAACTTAGAAGTCAAAATATTGATCGTCTGAAGAAAGTTGAGGATGCTTTATGTCTTGGAGTATTAAACACTCATCTAAGATGTAATTCTTTATCTAAAAATAATTGCATTCATCTCAGTTTGCAAATCTACTTCTTTCATCTTTAATAATGATAGAATTACATGTATATCAAATCATTGTTTTGTGTGTATTTGGTGTGTGCTCGTGTATTCGAGTATGTGTGGATGACTGGATGTGTTCACCCATGCATGCACATGTGAAAGCCAGAAGCTGAAGTTGAGTGTCTTCCTCAATCACTGTGTCTTAGTATTTTTTTAAAGATAGGGATTCTCCTGGACTGGAGAGATGGCTCAGTACTGGCTGCTCTTTCTTACAGAAGATCTGGGTTTGAGTCCCACCACCCACATGCCCACACACAACTACTTATAACTCCAGTTCCAGGGTATTCAGTGTCTTCTGGCTTTCTTGGGTATCAGGCATGTACATGGTACACATACATACATGCAGGCAAACACATCTGTACACAATGTAAAATTAAAATGCTTAAAAATTTTTATGACAGGAACTTGCATTGAACCTTCAGCTTGCCGTTTCAGCTAGACTGACTGACCACTGAGGCCCTGGGATCCACCTGTCTCTGTCCAATGCACAAGTAGGGTCACAGATTCCTGATGCCATACTTGATGTTTATGTAGGTTCTGAGGATCTAAACTTAGATCCTCACACTTGTAACAGCAACCACTTTACCTACTGGGACATCTCTCCAGCCCACAGAGAACTGTTTTAAAATAAATATCTTTATGATAGGGTATCAACAAATGTTTGGCTTGCATACCTATTTTATACACCTGTGTACCTGGGGTCATGTAAAATTTCTCAGGTGCAAGGAGTCATAAATGGGAAAAGCCCTATTCCAGGTGAATGCTCATTGCAGATGGGTTGGCCATGGCGATTACTCATTCACAACGTCTTTTGCTAGGCTGTTAATGTTGGGTATTTTGTCACAAAAACTAGCACAGTCCCTTAAGAGCCATAGACTTGTGTTTCTTTCTGGCCCTGGCAAAATTTGAGCAGAGTTAAACATTAGACTTTAAAAACTGAGACTATAAAACTGGTGTTGTAAAGCTTTGTGCTTATAAAAGTATTAGACAGAACGGCTCTGTTTGAGTTTGGTGCAGAGTCAGTAGTCAAGAAGCTATTTCCTGGTACATGCTATTTCAAGCTTGTCTTGTATTATTTTATCAATCTATCATGATAGATATCTAGTTTCTCTATGAGAAGCCTGATCTCTTAGTCCCTTGTTCAATTTTTCCTTTTCCTCCTTTATTTTCCTTTTCTACTGGACAGGCTCTTCATTCTAGTTGTAACACCACTATCCTTTCCTTTGACTTTTTAAAATACCATGAAGCCGGGCTGGAGAGATGGCTCAGTGGTTAAGAGCACTGACTGTTCTTCCAGAGGTCCTGAGTTCAATTCCCAGCAACCACATGGTGGCTCACAACCATCTGTAATGGGGTCTGATGCTCTCTTCTGGTATGTCTGAAGAGAGCAATGGTGAATACATAAAATAAATAAATCTTTAAAAAAAATACCATGAAGCCTTTTCAGTGGCATGCAAATGTTTAGCCAAGGGCAGTCCATCCTTTTATCTTTTTTAAATAGATAGTTCACTGAGCCAAGGTGTTCTCCCTGTGTCTTTGTCATGCCCTCTTGATCCGTATCTTTATTACAATTGTAAACTCCTGTAAAAGGTAGAACATCAGAATTCTGACACCAAAACCATTTGCCCTGCCTTCAGGAGGGCACCAAGGGCATCATTAATGACTCAAAATCTTTTTCCTGTCCATACCAGTGTGGGGACTGTCCCTCATCTCATTTCTAAGGCTGAACAAGGATAGAGAGTAGCAAGAGGCCCTAATGGTCCAACTGTAATTTGTAATCTATCATCTCCTAGAATTTCCCTGTACTTTCCTTTTTTCAGATCCTGTATATCATAATTACTAAGACCATTTATGAACGACCTAAATGTACACCTGCATGTCAGAAGAAGGCATCAGATTCCAGAATAGATGGTTGTGAGCCATATGGTTGCTGAGTATTGAACTCAAGACCTCTGGAAGAGCAGACAGTGCTCTTAATTGCTGAGCCATCTCTCCAGCCCACAAATAATTCTTTAAAATAGACAAAGAAACAGAAACACATCAATTAAAAAAAAGTAGTGAAGGAGGGGCTGGGGAGATGGCTCAATTGGTAAAGTGCTTGCCACACACTCTTGAGGACCCTCAGGAACCAGGTAAAAAGCCTCAGTGTGGTGGTGTGCTCCTATAAACCCAGCACTGGGGAGGCAGACACAGGCAAACCCCTGGGGCTCCCTGGTCAGCCAGAAAAGGAATGAGCCACTGTTAAGAAACATTCTCTTTTTAGGGAACCTGTTTTATCTATGGAGAGGTTCAATGGAGAAAGGATTCCATTTCACAAAAGCACATCCTGAAGTGAAATTTCTGGTTTCTTTGGAGACTCAGTTGTCTCATGTAATGCTTTTTTCTGGAAACTGTCTTATGAGAGGATGTTTTTGCTGGGGAAAAAAAACATGTGGGAGGATGTTTTGTTAAGAACAGACACGTGGTGTTTTTCTGGAAGCAGCCTGGAAAACTTGTTGGGAGCCAACTCCTAGTAGAAAGCAGCTATCATCTTTGCAGCCATCTTGGGCCATATATTTGCAGGTTGATACTTATCCACCCTGACAAGAGACTTGATCAGACACCCTGTCTTGTCTCTATTCTTCCCGTCTCTTGCCCCTCCACCCCCCTTTGCAGACCCCATTGACTGACCCGCGGGCTGGGTCACCTGGGACCCATGAGGGGCAGCGAGAATGAGAGACCCCCATGAGGGATATTACTGGAAGAAAGGTTGACCAAAAATTCAAAAGTGTAACAAAGGTGATTGATGCAGGAACCTGCTGCGTAGAGACCGGGTAAGTCATAGTAACAAAAACGGGCCAAGAAATAAGTCAGCATGAACTATATGTGGAACAGATGAGGAAGCTTTAAAGACGCGAGGAGTAAAGGGGAAAAGTCAGCGTTTGTTGTCATTTTTTGATTTTATTACTTATGTGCCTGGTTTCCTCAAGAAGGAACCATTGATGAATAAAGATGGCATAAAGTTGGAGGTGCACGTAAAAGATTTTTATAGGACTTCTGGGCCTGAAAAGGTCCCAGTTACTGCCTTTTTATATTGGAACTTGATAAATGAAATGATCTCAACAAAGTGGCTGTTGATAACGGTGGTCATTGAAGAGTATGAAAAAAATTTAAAAGACAATGAAAGGAAAGAAAAAGTAAGGAAAAAACAAAAGGTTGATTCTTCTAAGGAAGAAATAGATTTAATTTCTCTAGTGATGATAAGGGAGCGACCTCTCAAAGGTCATCCAATAGGTCTCAAAATTTGGA
This sequence comes from Grammomys surdaster, assembly GCF_004785775.1. NCBI lineage: Eukaryota > Metazoa > Chordata > Mammalia > Rodentia > Muridae > Grammomys > Grammomys surdaster. The sequence continues at coordinate 14,022,798 of NW_021604591.1, forward strand.
TCAGACTTTAGAGACAGAGAATCCAAGGGGGAAGAGAAACAAAACCAAATAGTGGCACTCGGCCCAAGGAGAGAAATGACCCAACTGTTCAAAAGAAAAATATAAAACGCATATATCCAATATTAAAATCCAAAATATGACCAAAGGATGATGACTATTTGTCTGAGTCAGACTGGGACAACCTAGAGGAAGAGGCGGCCAAATATCACCACCCTGAATAGTCCCCTCCCTACAGGCCTCTGCCTTCAAATGCTATCGCTATGGGGATGGTGGTTGTAGATCCCAGAAAGGAGTTACAGGACAATTTTTTTCCTTAAACAACAAATAGAGCTAGAGGAAGAGCATCGGGACTTAATTAATCAGCTACAAAAGTTAAAGACAGGAAAGATGTCTTTCAAGGGCAAGGCCACCCACGAAAATCCCCCGGGTCCTCACATTCCTCAACGCAGAGCCCAAAGATGGCCCCTGCCCTCTGGCTTTAGTTCAGTCACAGATTGCCCAGAAGAGGGAGATGCTGAGGCTTTCCCTGTATCAGAGACCAAAGACGCTCAAGGGGTTGCTTGAAGACATCATACAGGGTTAATTTTCAAATCATTAAAGAATTAAAAAATGTAGTGTAACCGGCCAGGCAGTGCTGGCACATGCCTTTAATCCCAGTCCTTGGGAGGCATAGTCAGGCAGATTTCTGAGTTCGAGGCCAGCCTGATCTACAGAGTGAATTCCAGGACAGCCAGGGCTACACAGAGAAACCCTGTCTCAAAACAAAACAAAACAAAACAAACAAACAAAAAAAACAAAAAAACACCCCCCCCAAAAAAAAGCACAGTGTCACAATACGGCGCCACTGCTCCTTTTAATCTTGCAATCTTAGAATCTGCCACAGAGGAGTGGCTGACTCCTGGCAATTGGAATACTCTAGTGAGAACAGTTCTTAGCGATGCTAACCATCTTATTTGGAAATCAGAGTATCATGAGAATTGTAAAGAAACAGCTAGTAGAATCATTCAGACAGGTTGGTCCTTTGATGCCTTAGTGGGAGAAGAGCAATTTGCTTCTAATGACAACCAGATGCAATATGACCCAGGCTTATTTGCTCAAATTCAAAATGCAGCCATGAAGGCTTGGCATAAACTCCTGGTAAAGGGAGACCCTGGTGCATCTTTGACAGCAGTCAGACAAGGGCCTGATGAACAATTTTCTGATTTTGTCCATCGATTGATAACAACAGCAGGGAGGAATTTTGGTAATGCAGAGGCAGGTGTAGATTATGTGAAACAGCTTGCATATGAAAATGCCAATACTGTCTGCCGAGCAGCTAGATAACCATTATCCGCCAGACATTGGTTCAGTTTTGTAATCACCATGCATTCGTTTTTTTCCATCTCGCACCACACATGCACCTATAGAAGCATTGCTAGTTTTCACTGATAGTTCATCAGGAACAGTCACTTATGCCTTTAAAGATCAAGTAATCTCCTTTGCTACATCATCTGTGTCAGCTCAATTGGTTGAATTGCATGCTGTTATTGCTGTGTTCCAAGCATTTCCAAATCAAGCCATTAATATTTATACAGATAGCTCATACTTAGCTCAGTCTATCCCTCTGCTAAAAACGGTGGTACAAATAAAGCATTCCTCAGAAGCAGCTTATTTGTTTTTACAGTGCCAACAATTAATTTTTGAGGAGGAAGTATAAATTCTTTATAGGACACCTGAGAACCCACACTGGACTACCAGGTTCCCTCTCTGAGGGAAACACCAAGGTAGATCTAGCCACTTGTGTAGCCACAGTGACTTTATCAGATCTGCCATCTAACTTGGATCAGGTCATAAAGGCTCATGAATTACATCACTTTAATTCTCAAACTTTAAAGATCATGTTTAAAACTACCAGAGAACAAGCTAGGCAAATTGTCAAACAATGTCGATCACGTGTTACATTTTTACCAGTTCCTCATTTGGGTGTAAATCCAAAGGGACTGATACCAAACCGTCTCTCGCAAATGGATGTTATTCATTATAATGAATTTGGGAATCAAAGATGTATGTGTAGATACATGCAGTGGTTTCATTTATGGGGCATTACAAACCAGAGAAGCAGGCAAACGTGATCACTCATATGCTCGCTACAATCGCTGTATTGGGTGTGCCTAAACAGATCAAGGCTGACAATGGCCCAGGTTATACAAGCTCCAGTTTCCACCAATTCTGTGGAAAATTGGGAATACTACATAAAATAAGTATTCCATATAATCCACAGGGCCAAGGTATGGTAGAAAGGACACATCAAACCATTAAACATCAATTTGAAAAAATTAAAAGTGGGAATGGTACCCTACCAAGGGATTCTCCAGAAATATCCTTCATCACTCTTTTTTTTAAAAAAAATTTTAACTTTGGATTTCGAAGGAAAATCTGCTGCAGATAGATTTTGGCATCCTGATACCAAAAAGAATTTTGCAATACTCCTCTGGAAAAACCCATTAACTGGAACCTCGAACGGGCCAGACCCAGTGCTTATCTGGAGAAGAGGTTCTGTCTGCATATATTCCCAAACAGCAGATTCCACACACTGGCTGCCGGAGAGACTGATTAAACAAATAGACAACTGGAACAGATCAACCAGCATATGCCGTATAACCTAACTTGGAAAGTCCTCAATGCTGATGGAGACATCATCACCAGTGTCTCCAAGATGGCTCCATTGGATTCTTGGTTCCCCAACTTAGAATTTAGTGGAGTACACCTCAAGACACTTGCCCCTAACTGGGAGGCCTCACTAACCTAAAACAGGAGCTCAACCAAATAGCTGTTGAGTATCCAGAGACAGGAAAGGGAGGCTGGGGAGGGGGGGTCTCTTCCAACCTAAGACAGACACGGTTTCCCTAAGTTTTTCCGACCTTCCCTTTTGAAAAAATTAAAAAGGGGGAACTATTGGGAACCAACTCCTAGTAGAAAGTGGCTATCGTCTTTGCAGCCATCTTCGGCCATATATTTGCAGGTTGATACTTTTCCACCCTGACAAGAGATTTGATCAGACACCCTGTCTTGTCTCCATTCTTTGAGTCTCTTGCCCCTCTATCCCCACTCTCTCCCTTGCAGACCCCGCTGACTGACCTGCTGGCTGGGTCAGGGCATATGATGTTTTGTTAGAACAGGCACTTGAAAGAACATATGATGATTGAAAAAGGTATTAAGTATGACCCAACAGTCAGTGGACAATGCTGGATGGTATTGCTATGTCTTACCATTCTTTGCTAATCGTTTGTCATGATTTCATAGAAATACCAAAAAACTTTCAGTGGTGTTCTGGTGCTTCTTCAAATCTGGACAGATTGGAAGAGCCTCTCAGTTTCTTCTGATTTGTAAATGGTGTTTTCGAGTGGATCGCTGCTGATTTGTATGAACGGAACTGCTGATATCCTGACAGTGCAGACTGGATTTGCTCCAAAGAACTATTTCTAAACAGGTTCACATCCTCCTTTGCTCTATTAACCTTTCCTTTCCACCACCTCTGGTGGGTGGTGGGCTAGAAGGGAGGTTAAAGTACTCAAGAACCCTTATTAAAAGTAGGTTTTGAAAAATCAAAGCCTAAAACATCCACCCCATGGTTGGGTGTGTAGTGAAGTTTTCAGTCTTGTACTAGTGATGTCTGCATCAGGATGACTCTCTGTTAAGACTATACTTTAATTACAGCAGCACTCAAACTTGTACCGTCTAGGTGCCTGTAGCATCTCTCTACAGTTGTGACAAAAATGTCTTTAGATATTGACAAAAGCTTCAAGTGTGTGGGGGAGGGAATAAAATATGCCCCTAGTTGAGGACCAGTGTACAGGTAATATAGGTGAACACCTATAGTTGTGCTTATATGGTTAAAGTAGACTTTATGAACACTTACTAATTACCATTTTATACATAAAGGAAATACAGGAAGGCCAAGTAACTCCCTGTTACACTTGTGAACTGAGAGAATGTGATTCTGTCCTAAGCGCCTGTTGTATTGCCTGTTGTACTGTTGTATTGTCCTTGAGGTTTGGTCAGCTGTACATACTGTAACATCAGGCTCATAATTCTGTGTAAAAATCTTGGGTCAGAGGCTGGGGAGATGGCTGTCATTAAAGTCACAGCAAACATATGGACCCAAGTTTGATTATCAAGTATCCATGTAAAAGTAGCTAACTGATGAATTCTGGGCTCAGTGAGAAATTGTCTCAGAATCTACATGGAAAGTAACTGAGCATTGACCCTCAGCATTGACCGCTGGCCTACACACACACACGCACACGCACACGCACACGCACACGAACCAACATACATACAAATATACACATCATACCATCCACCTACCCAAACAAGAGTATGGAGTAAGGAGTGTTCAGTGTAGTCCAGTTGAGACCAGTGGTATACAGTGAGACCCTCACATGTATACCTCAGCCCCAAACTGGTAGCAGCACAGTGGACAGCTGGTCTAGAAAGCAGCACTGGGCAGGGTCAGCAGGTCTTCCTCACACAGACATTCAAACTTGCTAGAGATATAGAGGCACACATGGCTGGGCCAGGATGAGACTTCTACATTCAGGATGTGGGAGGTGTGGGGGAGTGCAAACTGCAGTGGGGAAGCAATGATTTTTCCTAGTTTCCTCTCTTCTGGCCTCTGAGTACCCAGACAACTATTCTCTTTTGTGCGGCGCCTACCACCCTGACCAGCAGGGAAGAAAGACTCGCACACCAGTTCCTTCCAGCAGCAGTTTACTCAGGAGTTGCTAGTTACATGAAGCTTGAAGGTGTGCCCCCGAGCCAGCCCAGGAGTGAAGCTTTATACCCTGTGTAGGACTGCCCATGAGCCCATACCACGTCTCGCACTGTGATTGGTCAAGGACCCATGACACAAGATCAGGCCACCAGGAAGTACCGCCCCAGGACCAAACAAGGCTTGTTTACTCCAAGTTTGCAAGGGCAAGCAGGCACCATCTTTAAGGCGTGGCAGCAGCGCTCCACACTCTTTCCTCTCCATGAAGCCAGCAGTTTGGTCCTACTGGCAGGAGTGCATGGTGCATGCTCACATGATGCCCGCTGGGTACCATAACCTTTGGCTACTAATAAGGCAGAATTGCCTGGTGAGATGTTTGGCATGCTGTATTACTAGTTCCAAGAGAATACATGGTTTGCACAAGTAGAGGTTGGAGTGGGCTAGATACAGGATGGGAGGAAACTGGGAGCGTGGGCACTGTGTGCAAGCTTTGAGCGCAGGGCAGCAGCAATAGGTGCCACACAGATTCATACACTTGCTTCAGTGCAGCCACCACAGAGCCTTCAGTGACACCTCAAACTTGCACTCAGCCTCCTTGGCATTCACAGGACAAGCACTTGAAGAACCAGAAGGATGAGTCTCTGTGGACATCTGGGTCTTTATTTGTTGTGCTTGGGCTAGGCCCAGGCCCTTGCAAGGGTACTCTCTCAGAGCTGTATTTCCAGCCCTTGGTTCTTTTTTTGACAGTGTCTTACTATGTATGTCAAGATGGTCTTACATTCATTATACAGACCAGGAGGATGTTAAACTTGAGGTCCTCCTGCCTCAGCTTCCTAAGTGCTGGAATTACAGGTATGTGTCTCCAAGCCAAAGCTTCAATGTTTTGATGAAAACTTCTCATGGAACAGTTTTAGACAAAATACTGGCTGGTCAAGCATCCCCTCCTTTTGGTCTTGTTGGTTTCCTCCTGGCAGGAACGTTGAAAGCTTCCAGCTAAGAGAACTGCACCTATCTTCTGCCAGGTTTCACGTGTTAGATTACTGCAGCTTCCTCTGAGCATCCTTTAGAGTCCCTGCAGACATTAGCTACTGAGAGCTCACTGGAGGACCTAGGGCTAGTGACTTGCTTCCTACAAGTCATCTGTCACACTTACGTGAAGTTAGCTTTAAGTCACAGTACTGTGGATGAACTAAGCTTGTGGTTTCCAACTCTTGCTATATACTCTTTTCTGAAGCTCATTTCATAGCCAGGCTGCACCCAAGGCCACTCTATCTTAATCTTGGGGTGTGGTTCTATAGTCACCTTTCTGAAATGTTCCCTAGGTGCTGGGGAGAGTCCAGAAGCTGAACACTTGCCTAGTATGTGCAGCCCTGGGCTCAATCTTCGTGCTGAAGGGGGGAGTTATGACCCCACCCCCGGCAGATGAGTAGAAAAGAGCATCTTTATTTTTTCCGGTCTAGAGCCTGCTCACTTCCTTCTTGCTGGGCTATTTTTACAGTATTACTCACTTGCTTTGGTGTGTCTCTATTCAGAATCCTTTGAGGTTGGTCTCCCTGATACGTTATGGCAATAGTCTAGGGAATATTCTCAGGACTGCAAATGTTCTTTCTTTGAAGCTATTTCAAAATAGGCACAGTAGACTCAAGCTAAATGTGAAACAGCTGGGTGGGTGGGTGGGTGGGTGGAAGAAGGATGCCACCACTCCAGGCTCCAGTACAGGTCGGAGGTCTGGTACAAATGTGGCCAGTTTCCAGCCCATGTTTAAATTCAAGGTTTGCTCCTTTAGTCCTGTGCTCTTCAGTTCCAGGTGAGGTTGACTGCAGGAAGCCATGCACCCACCTACTCTCTGGATACCACAGCTCCCAGATTACCTTGATATTTCCTACAAGAATCCCCTCTCTCCACTCTAGAGGTTTAAGAAGTGAGTAATCAATTTGCCTTTTTACCCAAAGAATGAATGTCCTATCTATCCTGCAGGCTGTGTCCTCAGGACAGGGTTCTCTGGGACCCCTTCTGTTTCCCATAGAGGCTGTGACAGTCTTCTATGGCATGTCCTGCAGTCTGTTTTGAGGTGCTGGCTTTCTTGGGTGTACACAGGCTGGGTCCCATCATGGGCCTGGAGGAGACTGCAGAATCTCTTCTTGCAAGGTGACCTTTAGCCCAGCCCATTCTTCAGGTCACTGCAGCCTTCTTACTCGACTAGGTGACACAAGTTCTTCCCACAGCCTTTTATTCTGTGCTTCTGGCCATGGGTAGGATTTAGAGGTGAAGACCAGGAGTAGGGGTAGGGGTCGGAGTACAAGATCTACCCCTACATTGCCAGATAAAAGAAGGAAGAGTAACCTGAAGTCTGTGCCAAGAAAATCCTAATTACCAGATGCAGAAACCACAAATGAAGGGAAAGATTAAAAACTTAAGTCCTGATTCTCTTCTAACAGCCAGTTCCAGCCATGTTTATTACTCAGCCCATGTTAGAATAACAGAGGACAAAAATAGAAATGGCCTGGCTTTATAAAGCTTCTGCCTTTTCTGTCCTGTCAGGGAACAAAGACCCCAGCAGTGCAGGGCCTGGGGGCGACCATGGGCTCTGACATCAAGCTGAGTGCAGAGGCAGGAAGGTCAAGCTACTTGGCCTTGCTGAATCACCCCAGTGGGAAACTCTGGGCTTTCTGTGAGGTAGAGAGCTGCTGCAGTCCCAGAGAGATGTCCTGGCTGTGGGGGCGGTCTGGTCTACTACATGCAGCCATGTAGCAAAAGCAGTATGGCGGGGGCCTTGTGCCACTGACTCTGGCCCAGGAAAGCAGCCCTGAGTGGAGCCTCTTTGAGGACTCTCCTTCGGTAGCTGCAACAGGGAGGAACAGGTACATGAAGCAAGTTTCATGCCCTTTCTGGATCCTCAGGAACCCCTAGCCTAGTGTTTCCTTAGCCACTAGCTCTGCATAGTAATGGTGGCACCAGGGATTCCCAACAGCAAACGTGGCTCACAGTGATCTTCCCACTGTGCAGTCCTGGGTCTCTTGTTAGGATCTTGGCTGGGGCCTCCTGGAGCACAAGTCAAGCAATAGCAACAGCCATCTTGGAGAGCTTGGGAAGCCTTGTTCCTGATCCTGAGATGGGAAAGGCTAGGTAGGAAGAGCCTTTTCTGAGTGAAGTTGGCCCAGTTCAGGCCACCTGCTTTCTGGAGCCTGAGGTCACTGCTTTGCTATGTCACTCTGAACTGTAAGCTGTGCCCACCCCCAGGTCCTCCAGGCTGGGCAGACAATGCTGCTATCTTAGGGGTTGCTTGAGCTCAAACAGGCCTGTCCCGCCTTTGACTACTTTTCCCACCACGAGGCAGGCAGAAGGTGACTTCAGTTCATCATGGGATCCTATGAAAGACAGAAAGAGCTTGTGTCAGGGGTCTGAGGCAGATGTGAGGGGGCTGAGGGCTCAATACTGAGGTTGTATGGTGTATCTCAGCTGGAGGTAATACATCCCTACCCCCCAGACTCATGCTATGGCACTGTACTTAAGTCTGGAGGGGGAGCTCTCTCTTTATTCCATCAGAATGCACACTTTTACTGTCTGCTGCCTCTCCACTTCTGATTCCAAGATCTCACTGTATGTACGGGGTGAGACAAGCCCATCTTCCCAGGGAGGGCCCGAGTTGCTGCCCACACTCACCCATCATGGTGGCCTGTTTCAGAAACTGGAAGCTGGTTTCAAATGTCATCTGCTGCAAAGGGGAGGAGCTTGACTGGATCCCAAAGCGATTGAGTGGTTTGTAAACACCCTCAAAACACATGTAATCAGCAACCAGGGAGAGATGGCGAGGGTCAACTGCAATACCTATCACAGGGGCAGAGCATCAGGAAGGTTAAACAGATGAGGGGAACTGAAGAAGCACCGTCTGTCACTAGGCAGTCTACAGCCAGACCCCGACATCTCTCTCAGCTCCTCCACTTCCTCTCCAGCCATGAAAGCCCTACACCTGGCCCAGAGACTGCCCTGATTCCTTCATCCTGCTCATCATGTCCACCGAGCAGCACAGGGAATGAGAATCCACCCAAGTGTCCTGTTTCTACCTGAGTATCTAGACCCTTGAAGGGCCAAAGCCAGCCACCATGAACTTCACGAAGGCACCAGAAACTGGGACACTACTTCAAGAGTCAAAGTCACCATCTTTCAGACTCCCTCATGGGGACTCTCGAGTGACTATGATCCCTGTACACTCAGCAACCATGCCTCTGTTCCCACCATCACACAGGGCTGACCACCTCAGTTCTCTTGCCCTGGCCATTGGGTACTCCACCGAGGCCAGGCATGCTGTGTGCTCTGCTTACCATACACAGCAAACACATCCTTAATCTCCTTCTCTATCACCCGCAGCGCAGCCTCGATGCCGTAAGTATTGGCCATGGCGTGGATGTCATTGGAGTAGAGGCGGCGCAGGTCCAGTACCTGGGCAAAGGAAGAAGGGACTGACTTAAGTGCCCCATTGCCAGCTCTGTCCTGTGTGCATGCCCATCGTATTCTCTCTCGTCGTGTGCCCATTGGCTGGGGGCAGCTGGTGCCAAGTTGTGGAGGCAGCAGAGATGAGCGAGGAGGACAGTTACAGGCAGGACAGTTGCCAGAGCTCTAGACTGTCTTGCTTTTGTGACCAGAGACAAGAGACAACTTAGGACACATTTGAAATTAAGCAAGAAAGAGTTTTTTGTTCATTATTATTTTTGTAACAGAGCTCTGTTCACTGGGATGGACGCTTGGGGAGGTGAGGAGAGGCTCCTCAGCAGAGACCCTTGAACACCTCTCCAGGGTGCACAGGGCAGGAACAGGCTAGATCCCATAATTTACTTGGCCTCTCTAGAGGCCTGAAGCTCCAACTGAGCCATAGAGGCTCTTTCTTGATGGCTCCACCCCAGTATTAGACACAGTCTGCAGGATTGTGAGACTGAGCACTTGACACAAACCCCAAGTAAGTAAGTCAAGTCACACCCACATACTCAGGAGGTACAGATCACTTCCATTCCTCTCCTGGGCAAGCTCTTGGTAAAAGCTCTAGAGTACCGCTGGTGTGGCATAAGTGGCACGGGACCTTGGACAGCAGAGTGTGGGTGAGGGTACACGGGGCCAGAGCAGCCAAGCTCCTTAGTGTAAGAGAAACTCTTATGCCCTGGGGTGAAAGCATCTCAGAGAACAAGACTGATGAGTGGTGGGAAGGGAGCACAGGGCCTCCTTCAGCTTCACACAGGGAGCGCTTGCTGGTTGAGCTGCAGCTACCATTACCAGACAGAGTGAGCAACACTCGGGTCAGGGATGCAGTGCACTGTTTCTTATACTCTCCTCTGAGAACTCCAAGAGAAAACAAAACAACACAAAGAGGGTTCTCAAATGATGCTGAGAAAGCCCCAGCTAATGTTGAACAGGTTTCTATATGGCCAACTAACAGGCAATGGGAGTCCTGGGGTCACAGATGAGGGCGCACTCACTTTGGGGTCCACAGTGTAGCACGAATGACTCAGCAGGGTCCAGAGCCTGCTGACTCAACTCCCAGTGCCTGGTTCCCAAAAGAACATGAGATGGGGGCTAGGATTTGTCCCAGACCAACAACCAGCCTGCGGGGGTCACATACCTCAGAGTACTTGAACAGCTCGGGGAGGTTGATTCCCTCCGTGTTCAGCACAAACTCCTTCTCATTCTTACTGTTGGTCGTTTCGTTCAGGAGGCACCGAGTGATGCCCTTAGTCGTATACACAATGGCATTATGGGCCAAGGACACAACCAAGGAGCTCATGTCGAAATTAATCTTCATCAATGGGAGCTTCACAGTCACCTACGGGAGAAAGAGAGCTGAGGCAAGGAAGACAGCCCCCCACCCCCCAGCTCTGTGAACAAGGCTAGGGCCTGACGGTCCACTTCAAGTAGCTTTCAAAGCCCATTTAATATTCTCCCGGCTGGGGAGATGGGTCCTGCTGCAGAAATGGGCAGGTGGACTGAGTACTGGGTGGTTTAAATGACCCATATTCAAGGTGGAGACAGTTGACAGATGTCAAGTCCACTCCACGACCTGTCCTCTCAGTGGCCACAACACAGTGCCCGCTGCTTTAGACTCCAGGTCCCACCAGCAAGCTTTGGTATCTAAGCTTGGGAACCATGAGTTTGATTAAAGAGAGGATAAGGAATATGCCTATGCCGACAGTAAAACACTGAACCACACAGGCCTCAAAGGAACCATGAAATTCTCAGGATGGGGTACAGAGGACACTTTGGGGCAAGCTCAAATGATGGGTTACTGTCTCCTGGCAGGAAGAAAGGAAGCTGCCATGCCTGTGGTGTATGGTGACATGCTTGTGCTTATATTAAACGAAGTGATTCATTTAGAAGAGCTTACCTGCTAGGCCTGCCACTGTCACTCACATATGCACTATTTCTCAGCACTAGGGGTTGGAAAGTGGAACGGGCAAGGCTGTGTTTTAGAGCACAGGTCACCAGTCATTAAAAGATTCTTCCAGGGCTGCTCGAGAAACGTGGTTAGTAACACTGGCCGCTCTTCCAGAGGACTTGGGTTTAATTCTCAATACCCACGTGGTGGCTTACAACCATCTGTAACTCCATTTCCAAGGGATGCTCTTTTCTGGGCCTCCAAGGGAACTGCACAAATGGTGTGTGGCCATACTCACAGGCAAACACCCATACAGATAAAATATCTTAAAAAGTCAGAGGTTCTTCAGGGGATAGTCATGCAGAAAGAGCATGAGTTGTGGATTATGAATTATTGATTAAACAGTAAGCTTCTACTTGAGGGTCAGGTTAGACATAAGCCCCTAGCCAAGCTGTACAGACACTGACCTGGCACCACAGGCTCGCCTCTGTGTCATACTGGTAGTCCTCAATGAATGAGTGGGACTCCCGTACAGCCTGGATCCGGCGTTCCATGGCTTCAGCTCCCTGAGGCCTGGAGTGGCGGCGGGGAGGGTTCTGGGATGATTCTTCCTCGAGGCCTGAACCTTCTTCCTCATCAGGCTCATGGCCCTGGTGGGCACCTTCCCCTTTGATGTTCCCTTCTTCTTGTGCATCCTCCTCCTCTTCCTCCTCCCCTTCTTCCTCACTCTCATAGTCAACCTGACAGGACATGAGATGTAGGCCATCGGTGCAGGTCCCAGCCACCTGGATGTCACCTATGGAATAACCCCAGGCCCCACTGGCCCACACTAGCTTCTCTGCTCTGCCCTAGCCACCTTCTATCTCCATCTACCTTCCTTCACCTTTCCTCTGAGTCAGCCCCTCAGTCCTGATGTCCCCTCAGAGGCAGCTCACTTGCCACACAGTTTCCCTGGCTCACCCACTTCCCTGAGAACACCCCCTCCCCGGCCAGCCTCCCTAATCGTCTCTCATGACACTAAGGATTTGGTTTGGGGACAGTGAGAGAGATCATATTGTTACTGTACAAACAGCAGACACTAACTTCTTCTCAGTCTTCTCTGGGTCTCTGAGTCTGACTCTCATATCCAGGGTTAGCCAGAGTCTAAGTAAAGTCCTGTCTGCTTAATCAAGAGGTATTCTGGACAGACAGGTCTTCCTTCAGATTTCTGGTGGGTTCCCACTGTGCCCCACCAGCATCCCTCACCTCTTCTTCTTGTTTCTCCTTGCGTTTGGTGTCAGAAGCATCTGCATCCCCCTCCTCAGCTTCAGCATCCACAATGTTCCCCTCGTCTTCCTCATCCCTTTCCTCTTCTCTCTGTGGTTTGAGGTCAAGGAGAAAAATGATTAGTTCTAATAAGATCCAGTATTCAGTGAATCCGTCTGCCGTCCTCTACCCACTTAGTCCCTAACCCAGCCCCTGCACCAGTCTGCTCACCTAGCCTTGAGTTTGCGAACCTCTTTCCCTCTAGATACCACACAGAGCAGTGGGTTTGCCGTAGCGTCTGCGTCACTCTCAGTGCACTTCACCTAGCTGCCCTCTGTCCTCCCTCCTCGCTCGTTCCTTACCACAGCCCCTCCGTCTGTGTTCATGTCACATACACGTCATTATCCTCTCTTGTATACCATAATATTTTCGTTAAAGGGTTTAGTGATACAGTGTAATCATAGGGGGCTGCCCACAGTCATTACATGAAGTAAATATTGCTCCAACATTGTGGGTGGGAAGAAGAAAGCTGTCTTTTCCCTTCCTGGCTTTGGTTCCTAGTTTCTTTGCCTCTTTCTGGCGAAGTGAGGACTGGACAAACAGTTGAATACAGTTGTGTTGATCTATGCTTAAGTTACTGAAATGGCAAAGCCACAGGACAAGAGGAACCAGGATTTTCTCTGATCTAGGCCCAGAGACAGGTGACAAAGAGCCAGGCACAGCATTCCCAGTCCACGTGACAAGCCACCTGAGCAGGCTCACTGCATCAGCACAGGCCTCTGCTTGCAGCCCTAGGAGTGCACTGCTCCTGACCTTAGGGACTTCCCACACTGCCCTTAACTGGCTCACTTCCTCCTTTCCTACCGATAATCTTTTCCCCCTTTTTTCACTGAGGCTCAACTTCTCTGCTTCAAATCATGTTAGTCAGTGCCTTGGTGCTCTGGGGGAAGTCAAATGCAGAGAAAACTGAAAGGAGAACAAGAACTTTCAAAGGCTCAGTGCACCATCTTGAGGATGGAAACTTCTCAGAGATGGATGCCTGTAGGTCTGATCCAGAGCTGAGCAAACCATATTGCTGGCAGCCTTGCTGGCCTGGCCCATCATGCCTGGGAGTGATCAGTGTAGACGAGAGCAGCAGATAAATGCTGAGGTACATCGAGATGAGCTAGCACCACGAAGAGTCCTGCAGAATGCTGAGAACCGTCACAAAAACCTCCCCCAGAGATGCCCCCATGGGAGCCCTCAAAGTCTCTCAGCTTACAATCAGTCCTGGGCACCTCATAGGGGTCCCTGGCATTTGCTTACCCGAGTCCTCCCCGAGTCCTCAGTGTCATCGAGGTCCTTCTGTGTAGCTCTCCTAGTATTCACACTTCTGAAGGCTGATGCTTTGCTATTCTTCTTTTTGATAGCTTCCATTAGTAGCTTAAAGAATCTGTATGAGAAGAAAGCCATCCAGCCCCATCAGGATAAGTGTGTCTGGCTCTCTCGATGCTAAAGGATTTGCATGGGAGTCAGCACAAGGGACTGAGGCCAGTCTCTCCTACCCACCTCTACCTTCCCCCACTTGCTGAATCTGTCAGAAAGAACACCAGTCTCCTACTCCAGCCTGCTGCATCTGGATACACTTTGTCACTCCTAAACTTAACGTACCTCTGAGTGTGACAGACAGCTTCTTGAACTTTTTAACTTGTCTGGAGAATGTGGGTTTTAATATGTAAGCTGCAAACGTGTTCTAGCCACCATATACTTTCCTTAAGGCTTGGCAGAGCTTGTACTTGGTAAATGATGGATATTGGTGTTACTGTGCTTGTCATCCAATCAGGACAGCAGAACCAATTTTAAGAGATGGGAACACAGCCTGGGACAGCCTACCCCCTCCCAGACATCTACAGTATCTCAAGAAAGTAGGTCTGGCCAGAGCAGAGGAATCTGCACCCTCATATATAGGAATCCCAACAACTGAATGAACAAGGTGTAAAAGTGCACTGGAACTTCAAAGGGTAACACAGTGGACTTTGTGGCTATGGTCACGCCAACAGGTTAGAACTAAACCTATCTGAAGAACTCATGGGTCCCTTTCTTCTTCTCCCCGAGTCACACCCCTTACCCTCATCTTAAGGGTCCCTTGGACTTCAGCCTGCCCATTCCCACTTTTTTTTTTAATCACCTCTCACTCCTTTGTTATGCACTTGGAACATCCCAAAGTGGACTGCGTTAACCATACAAAGTCTAAGGTCTCACCTCAAGCCCTGCATTCATCCATCCTATGTTCTGAGTTCTACCCTGTGCCTAAACAACACTAGTCCTGTAGGCAGGTGAATGATAAAAGACAGGCTCCCAGCCCTCAAAGAAGTATGGAGTCTTCATTTGAAAAGCAGCAGGTCAAATGTTTTACTGTTTTGTTCATTAAAGCCTAAAGAATGTCATCCTTCCTTTCTGTTTTTGTTTAAAAGATGTATGTATTTTATGTGTTGAGTGTCTGCCTGCATGTATGTATGTATACCACATGTGCGCCTAGTACCCATGGAGTACAGAAGAGGGTGCCAAATTCCCTGTACTTGGAGTTGCAGATGGTTGTATGTGCTGGGAAATCAAGCCTGGACCGCTGCAAGGGGGCTTTTAAGCTTTGGGCCAACTTTCCAGCCATTTGGTTTTTTTTAACTTTCCAAAGAGTGCCCAGTTTATTGGAGACCCACTAATACAGAGACAAGCTTGCTCACCAGGTGCTGAGAAACGGGGGCAGGAGAGTCAGAAGAGGGGAGGCAGGACAGGACTTTGGAAGGATACAGTTCAGGTGGAAAGAGCAGACATTGGAGAAGGGGGAGAGCCTTGATCGCATGTTATAAAGGATCACTTACCAAGGGGACCACAAAGGAGACGGAATAAGACAGAACAGGGCGCTCACCTCCAGAGGCTAGGGATCGTGCTCTGTCATCAGGTACATCCGCCCTGTCTCAATATGGACACTCCAGCTCTGAGGTCCCTTGCCCGCCATTCACAACAGTCCATCTGTTCCTATTCTCGGGGATCCTCTGGACATCGGCACCCTCAGCAATATTCAATGGGGGTGTGTGTGTGTGTCTTACTCCATCTCCCAAGGCTAGGCTGAGGTGCAACAGAACTCCTCTGAAACGCCCTCCCTCTCGGGCTCCTCTCTACCCTGCCTGCATCTTTTGGTGTGCAGAACTAAGGGGAACAAGGGTGAAGGTGGAGCAGCAGGCTGCCTGAGAATGGATGGCAGACAGCAGTGTCTTCCTGCAGGGGCTGCCAGTGTGCTCCTCTGTGACGTGCCAAGAGCAAGGAGAGTGATGGCTGGCCCTCAGCGAATGTTCTGTGAAGGTCGTGCTACCTGGCAGTGTGGCAAATGAAAGGAACGGGGGAGGCATATGGCAGAGGAACCTCTCATCCCACATAAACAGCTATGCACCGGGAACAGGACGCTTCAGTGTTCCTAAAAGTGCCTGTCACGCCCCCAGCACCTGCTGCCTCAGGAGTCGATTCTGCTCAGTTGCTCTGACTGCAGAAGAAGCTAGTGGGCTAAGTTCATGGCTGGGACGGGAGCCAGAAGCTACAGCTCTTGACTCGGCTCAGTGCTCTTTCCACTTTACCACTCTGGCCTACTCTTCCAGGTTAGCCACACAAATATACAAAGCGATGGATGCCAGCAGAGACATCTGAGACCATTTGTGCTTATGTGCCTCCACCAAGGAACACCTCTGCTTCTGTTTCCTTTTTCTTCCATTATTTGTTTTTTTTTTTTTTAAAAAAAAAACAACCCAAAAAACAAAACGAAAAAACCCTCATGATCTCACAGATGAGGAGGGGAGAGGAAAAGAAAGGGGATGGCAGAGACAGAAGGAAGAAAGGAGAACAGCTGTCGGGGAGGGTGGCTCTCACGCCCCCTTCCATTTCCTGTGAGCTCCCAGGCCTTAATGCAGCTGAGTCACTCATTGCCTAGGCTGACAGAGAACTCTAAACCGCAGCCCATAGCACAGGCTGCTCTTGTCTTTGCCTGAGACCTTGGAGGCCTGCTATGGACTCACTAAGACTACCGCTGCCCAAAGAGAGCGCATGTCCTGTTTATCACAGCTTTCCAAGTGTACAAGCAAAAGACACCTAGGAGCTAAGAAGTACTACACTGCTGGAAACAAGCCAGGGTTGTCACTTGTAAGAAGAAACAAACAACAAAGTGGTTTAGCAGCTGGTGAGATAGCTCAGTGGTTGAGAGGCCTTAATGCTCTTCAAAGACCTGAGTTTGGCTCCCACAACCTATGTTGGGTGGTTCACAACTGCCTACAACTCCAGAACCAGGGAGATCCAACATCTCTGGCCTCTACAGACACTTGCACACGGCACACCCCCCCCCCACAGATACACATAATTAAAATAATACAAATAAATCTTTTTTTTCTTCCACAAGGTAGATAGAACTCTATGCTCAGCTGGCATGTCCCTCATGGTGTCCTTCCTGCTTGGCAGCTAAAGCTTCTGGGGTGAAGAGAAATGGGGCAAGCTGTTGACTCTGCCTCCTCTCAATCACCCTCAAGAGGCCCTGGGCTCTGAGTCCCACTTCTCAGAAGAGAACTTCCAGGCCAGCATAAACACCTGCTGTACGTGGGAGCCCTGCTCTTCTCTGTTAATTAACAAGCTGGCAGGCTGGAGCCTGTTCTGTGCTCCTGTCACTCTGCCCAGTGTCCCAGAGCACATGGAGGAACACAGCATGTGCTGGGCATAGATGCCGGAGGCACTGATGTGAGCGCAGCCAGCAGCCTCAGCCACCTGAGTGGTGGCTGAAGCAGGACTTCTTTCTCTGCCCAGCCTCTGGTTCTCTGGATCTGCGTGTAAGCATGCCAGTGAGCACATAGCACTTAGAGGACAGACAACTTTTGAGAGTCAGCGCTCTCCCTTTCACTAATATGAGGTCCTAGGGATTGAATGTCAGGCTTGGTGACATGTGCCTTTACCCACTGAGCCATCTCACTGTCCTGGATACCTACGAGTTAGCAGCTCTGGGGAGACCTGGGATCCTGTCTACATAAAAGGCAGTAGTCAGGGGCATATGGCCAAATCCTGTCAATGATGGTATCTCTATTTGCTTAAATGTATTAAATGTGTATTTACTAGTTGCTGATACTTGAACACTAGGAGACTGACTTTCTCTCCCCTTCTGCTCACCCAAAGAAAAAACATGTAACGAGATGGCGGTAGGAGGCAAGCCTTTCTTTTGTGAGATCATTAGATGCGGGTGCCCTGGTCCACATTCTTGCACAGGAGAGCCAACCCCTAACGCTCTGCCAGTGTTCTCCCACTCTGCTCCACCATACTGGGCAAAGCAAGTGCTTTGGTGAATTGTCCCATGCTCCTGATCTTGTACCCTCACTATTATGGCCTATGCTTTCAAATGTCCATCAGTAACCTGAACTTGAGAGAAAAGGGAAGTTCATTCTCCCTAGCAGATAGAAACCAGAATTCCTACAGTGAGCATCCATTTATAAAGTGGTTGGGAAATGACATGCCACTGGCTCCCTATCAGCTGACAAGATGTGAAAGAGGAAGCACGTTATAGGCAGATACATGAATCCAACTTTCTGCCATGTGCTGGTCTGAACCACAGAAGCACTGCTGTGATGAGACCCGATCTGCTTCCTGTACAGGTCCTTTCATACCTTAATACCATGAGCAGGAGAGGACTCGTCAGTCCAAGACAAGCTGAGGCAATAATAAATGGCTAACTAAGAAGGGGCACACTTACAGGCCGAATTGGGGTGAGGGTCCATATTAGGTGGCAGGGCCTACTGACCTTGGAAACACTTCCTTTGTGGGCTCACGCCAGGAGTGCTCCATGGCTCAAAGTTAAAGACAAACACAGCTGAGTTCTGACCTGGTTTCCATGAAGTGCAAGATGTCCTCGGGTCTCAGGCACTTCTCCTGCTGGTAATATGCACGTGGCAGGAACTGAAACCGGAGCTCATACACCCGGAATTTATTCTGTTTTTCTCCCATACAGAAGGACTCCTGGATGTCAACTTTCTGCAATACCTAAAACCAGATGAACACAGAGAATCTGACCTGTCCAGGCCCCAGATAATTGTATACTGCAACTGGATTGCAAGACATCAAAAGTCTAAGGGGACACAGCTTCAAACTCCAAAGAAAGTCCTGCCTGCATGAATCCTTGGGGCATGCTTAAGTGAACAGCCCTGCAGTTTGCTAAGTTAACTCAGGAAGCACTCCTACTGCATTCTCCAGGCAAATGCTATGGAACTAACAATTATCTTAAAAGCTTCTTGATCTAACGCTGCCTGTTTAGCACCTGGCAGAGACAGTGTCTGTCTCCTAGTGGGAGTCTGGAACTAAGTCGCCAGTAGAGTGCTCTGTTGCAGTACGAGGAGGCAGGATCAGGTCTCCACCCAGTGAGCAATCAAGTATGAGAGACAGTTACCTCCCCCAGGCACACCCTGGTGAGCTGCTTCTTCAGACTCTTCACTCTCTTCAATGCTTTCTTGGTGTTGAACACAGGCACACTCATCATGGGCGTTTTGATGTTGGCACTGGCCACCATGAGAATCTCCCTCAGTCTGACAAAGAATAAGGACACATCTGATCAGAGGTAACCAGATTTTCTTGTCCCCCCGAAACCTCTTCAAGAGTTAGTGATTGGGATATGACAAGAGGAGTATGTCCTATCAGTCACAACCCTGGTCCTGCCAGGTTTCCTGCAGGACCAAGCTCCTCACATGCAGTGACAGCTAGACCAGCTCCTCACGGTCTTAGTCAGCAGGCATTTACAGAGAGCTTACCAACTGAGAGATGGAGGAAAGAGTAAACTAGAAGAAGCCTTCAGCACTCTTACTGAGCCCTGCCACCCTGAGAGTGGGCTCAGCAGTCATGGGAGAAAACCCTCACGGTGAGAAGCTAGGGTAGCATTGATCTGACAGAGAGGAATGTGCACAGATGGAGGAATGCCAGCAGTGTGGGTCCATGTTTTCCGCTTCCCCAGATGTCACCACACTGCAGTGTATAGAAATGTACCTAAAGGGCCATGGCCACAAGAATGACACTCCTGGAGTTGGGCGACCAGGTGGCACTGTGTGGCACTGAACCATGCTCTTGTGTGTGAGGTCTCATAGGTATCTCTGGGAACCTGATGGAGTGGCAGAGGGATCCACAGAAACCCTAAAACAGCCACAGAACCCACTCTGGCTCCAAATAGGCTCAGGCTCAATCTCTCGCTCACTAGCCCCCTCCCTGCCCCTCTCATAAAATGACTCCTTCCCCAGGAGCATCAGAGCAGACGACACAGCCGCGATGTGCCTCCTTGTGCCCCCATACCTTGGGATGCCCAGGGTGACGTTCATCTCGCCTCTGCCTGCAAAGTGGAATGTGTTCAGTGTCATCTGTGTGGAGGGCTCTCCGATGCTCTGGGCGGCCAGGAGGCCAACAGCCTCGCCTGGGTCACACAGCGAGCGCTGCCACTTCAGCTGCAGTAAGGTTCTCAGTCTGGAGACAGAGGGGATGACAGCAGGAATCAGGAGCAAGCAGTAGACTACCTGATACGCTAGAAGTCAGGAACACAGAGCCCTAGCTAGTTCTTTGTTTGCTACAAGAACATCATGTGCCCTTGCCAGGCCAGTGACAAAGGCCCCTGAGCAGTGGTTATTTTGTGACCATTAACATCCCCTCCCCCATTAGCAAGAGAAATTTGGCTTACACTTCCACTGTACTAGCTGGAAATAGGTTCAGTTTACCAAGCAGTCAGAGGTAGGGGCGTGCATCTGCATGTGTAAATCACATCCATATTATGCGGTGTCGGCACTGCATAATTCTGTAATGTACTAACCATCCTTCCCAGACGGCTGGCCCATTAGCAACAACCACTATCTTACATGGAAGGGGCTCAACAAACTGAGATGTGTAAAACAACTGAGTGTGAGGGCAGTGCACACGTGGGGGAAGCCATAGAGCTACATGTCTATGTAAGGTCTTCTATATGCTTTTGAAGGCAAAGGAGACCTTCTGGGATGCAGGTGAAGGCTGCTTTCCTCTTCTGGAGTGGACTGGAGGCTGACACACCATGTCACAGATCAATGTCCTCACCTGTCGAGGGAAAGTTCTGATTTCTCGTAACTCTTCACTGCTTGAGCTGCCCACTCCTGACTATAGTCATCAATCTTTTTTTCAAATGTTTCAGACACCGATGCAAAGTAGATGTCTGGGCGCCACACAGAAAGGCTAGGGTCGGGACAAGGGGCGGCCCTCTTCTGGTATTTCCATCGGCTCTGCTCATCCAATTCATACCACATCTGTAACATCTGAACAGACAGCAAGCTGTGTCTTAGCTAGGTGGGAAGGCATCAGGGCAGGCACAAGTCTCCAACTCCAGGCACAAGACTCAAGGGACTGGCTCTGGCGGAGAGCAGGGGAAGTGTAAGGTAGGAACCTGGCTGTGATGATGTAAGAACCAGCTCAACACTTAAAATAGGAACGAGTCTGTCCCATGGCATGGTGCTGACCAGGATGCTTTGGGCAATTCATCTTGACCCGTCCAAAGCACTGTAGGGGGAGGACATTATTATTTACTGTCCAATTAAGATCATGACTATGGTATGATAAGAGGCAAAGAACTGTCCCAGGCAACCACGACACTCAGAGTGAGGTGACGGCTGGCCTTCTCTCTACCAGGTCTCTACCCAGAGCTCTGCTCGCTCATGGCCTTGCCACTTCTGGCGACTGGTCTCCCTGGTCTTTCATGCCCATGAAAGCCCTAGTCTTCATGGCTACCGCTGGCATCTGGACTGATATCACACTCTATTAGGGACGTCTTCTCCGTCCTCTCTGGGAGGTCTGAACATGCTAGGCACTGTGGACACAGCCTCCTCACGTTACCTGCTGGGTCTCTGGGCTGCGGCCATTCTGAGTCTTGCCCTTTAGGTTTAAGGCTTTCACAGCTGCCTGAATCTTCTGGGAAAAATTCAGGAAGGCACCTTTTCTCAGCAGGGCACTGGAATGCTTGTGATGCCATTTTTTAATGGCTTTGAAGTGTCGGAGCACTTTCTGGGGATCTGCTCTGGATAAAACTTCATTAAGATGCTTGGATTTCATTATCACCTAAATAAACAAAATACACAGGCAAGATTACAGCATGAAAAATGGGCCATATTACATGACTTCAAGTGACTCAAGGTGCATAAGCAGAGTCCCCAGAACACCTCCCAGAAGAAACAAACACCTGGTGAATAAAGCCTTCAGCATTAGGAGAGAGCTCAGCTAAGAATAGCCTCCCAGGAAGAGGGAAAGATAGCCAGAGGACTGGGACAGGTGCCTGTAATGCGAGGGCCCATCCAGGAGCGAGATCCTCAATTCTGCTATCAAAACTAAGTCCTGGACAGCTTCACTTTCCCAAGCTGAAAACAGGTTAACTGTTCAGTTCACAGCAATGGCCATTAAGAAATATACAAGTTACAGATGTGTGTAAGGTGGGCCTGTTCAAACCCCTGCCCCAGTTGGCTATCATAGCTTCAGCATTTAGTTGCTTTAGCTTAAACTAGGCAGAGGGCTGCTACAGCCCTCGACTGCACCAAGGAGGAACCCAGACTTGTTTCAGTTTAAGGCCCAGCACCCTCGCTCCCCAAAACAACTATTGTTCCACAGATACTCATGTGTTGCCATGACCTTGTGTGGTCACAGTCTAAGTAGGAGTTCTGAAACTAGCAAATGCTTCAGGACACTGGTGTGGCTTTACAAAATTTCTGGCTTTTCTCAATGGCCACATAGATGGAGTGGCAGGGCTCCAGGCATCACCCACAGGCACCAAGGGGTCTGACATTACCTCATAATTGCTAGCCAGAAAGGGGAACTGCTTTGGCTGTAGGAACTGTGTCTTGGGGATGTCCAGGCCGTCCTCCCCATACAGGAACTGTACCACACTGCCATCGCTGTCACGGACCGTCAGATCATACTGGATGACCAGCCCCTCCAGGTGCTTGATGATACACCTGTAAGGGAACTCCTGCTCAGGGCACAGTAAACACCTCCCAAGGCGGCTATGAGGGGAAGGAAGGGGACTACTGCTCCAGGAAAGACTCTAGGATGGACCACTTCCAGTGCTCCAGTTCCTGGGATCCAACATGCAGAGGCTACATTTCCTGCCAGTTTCCCAGGAAGAGATGTTCTGGCTGCCACACTCCCAAGGCCAGGTTCCCATTCAGCTCAGCTGATATGGCTGCTCCCCGCCCCTTTACTCTGCTGTTTCTCAGAGCTTGAAGGGAAGAGAAGGAAGAATTCTTAAACGGTCAGTGTAGAGACTGCCAAGCAAAGGGGCAGCATCAGAAACTAAATACTGACATGACAGCCCTATCTGAGGACCTCTGTCTTCAGTCCTCTATGGCAGCTGGCTTCTTCACCCTCTCTTGCTTTCTGTCTTGGTCACAACTCAATGTCTACTGCAGTTTCCTAAGACCCTGTTTTCTCTCCCCCAGCATCCAACCCAAGCTGGAAGAGCAGAACTCAGTTTTAGCCACCACTTTCATGATGTTTGACTCAGGGGCTGGCAAGCTGGTGCCAAACACCAGCTCTCCTTTCACCACACACAGTGGTGATGACGTCAGTCTTTGGCCCACTGCTATGCTGGCCTTAGAGGGCCCAATGGCTGTCCCTCATATCCATGTCTCCAGACTGCTTCTCCGAGCTTCAGGCCTTATCTCTAATGGCCCACTGACACATCTACAGCCATACCCCCTTCTCTGCTACAGTATCCTTTCTGTTTCCCATTAACCGTACTGTGCTGCTTCTCAGGCCTGAAAACTTCAGTGAGAAGTTCTGTGCCTTCTCCACTTCCCTACCTGAAGCCTGTGCTGTGCCTCCTCACGCCTGAGCCTTCATGAGCTTCCACTGGCAAGTGAATTCTGTGAGCTTTGCCCCAGTGGCTGCTGCTCTTTTGGTCAGCCAGAGACCCCCAACACCCTCCTATTCATTCTTCTATGGGTTCCCACACTTGAATCCTACCATGCAGAGTTCACTGACCATGTGGTTCCCAGCTTTTCTTATGTTACACTTGTATTCTTGAACAAGTGTAGGGGGAATGAAGTCTAACCACTGCTCACACAAAGGTCAGGTAACTCAGGCCCCTAGGAAGAAAGGAGGCTGACCTTACTTCCCTGACCTTGCTTGTGCACTGCCAGCTCCATGGATGGGCTTCTTACCAACAGACCACTCAGGAGTGATCCTCAACTCTTATCCTCTAATGGCATGGAGTCAAGGAAGAGATCACAACATGGTATGCGGGCTTGGCAAGCTTGAGCACAGAAAAAATGTCAAAGCAGTAACCAGTGGGCAAAGATTCAAGGGGAAGCCGGGAAGGACCTGGGCTCCTGTCACCCTGCCCACAGCACTCAGCACCGCAGCTGGAGAGACGTGGGGTTTGCACCCTCAGTTTCCTATCGCTATTCCCACTAGCATACATGCTTTGAGCTCAGATCCTTCCACCTACCCAATAAGGCTAGGTACAAGACTGTTTCTTTTCCTCCCTGAGAGGAAAGAAGAAGTCTTGGCTGATGACCTCCCAGGTGACAGGGATACCTCTTAGTAGCGTGCTCTGTACTTATCCCAGGTTGCTGAGCCTCTCAGACAAAAAACAACCCCCCACCACTGCCATCCAGGCATGTCCAACCTTTAGATACTGTTCATTATGTTGTTGCCTACAAAGTTTACCCCTGAGAACTGTGTAACCAAGCTTTATACATGCAAAAAGAATCCCATAATCTTTGGTGTGGGATTACAATTTTGTGTTCGGCTGTGTTCAGTTATTTTGAGGCATATGCAGCTCACAGGTAAGGCACACCTAGAAGACCTGTAGATCACAGGGCCCACTGTGTAAACTTCTGAAGGCATGCTCTATCAGAACTATTCTGTGCTATTTTCTGTCTCAGGCCACACCTGGAGACATTTAGAAGAGATTATATCATCTAAAGAATGCACATGACAGGTACAAGGTCCTGGGATGCCAACCCACCTATCAGAGGGCTACAGCTACTTTTTTCTTTTTCTTACCTTTGGAGATAGCCAGAGCGGCTGGTTTTGACAGCAGTATCCACCAGGCCTTCTCGCCCCGCCATGCAGTGGAAGAAGAACTCCTATGGGGAAAAGTGGGAGCCAGGTCCCGAACGTGGCAGTGAGTACCATGCATTTCCTAGAGGGCCACTCAGACCACGCTATGCACTCTTTCCCTAGCCATGCAAATTGTTCATTTCCTGGATCCTAGAATCCTTTAGAATAGCTCCTAAAGACTTGTGGCCCTTTGGGATCAAGCTCTTCCTGCCTGAGGTAGAAGGACACATGGATCAAAAGCAACAGCAGCCAGAAGCCCTAAATGCACTCTCCCTCAGGCATCCTCAGGACACTGCATGCCACAATGCCAGTGAGAAGCAATGCTGGGGTTCACCACCGTCCTGCAAATCCCAGGCCTGGATTCTACAGTTCAAGTGTTCCCTAAACTTCTCTGTTTTGAGATGAAGTCTTCATCTGTAGTCTAAGCTGGCCTTGAATTTGTGATCCTCCTGCCTCAGGCTCCTGACTAATTGGGATAACAGTCGAGAGCTACATAGTAGTTCACATGCGCAGCTCAATGATTTTTTGATACACTAAAAGGTGTGAGTCAGAGTCTGAAACATTCTACATCAACCCACTGGTACCTCTTGCCTTTAGGCTGTGGATGACCCTGCAAATGCTTGTGTGGGGCCAATGGTGGGGTCTCAAGAGTATCAGCAGCCTTACGATGGTTCGTTCACTCTAGACCAGCATCCCCTTACAACACCAAGTGCAACATGCGCACAACCCATGAAACCAAGGGACTGACATCCAAAAAGCCATTCCCTTAGGTAAAACTGTATTTGCTGAAGCAAAACTATATACCTGCTACAGATGTCCCACTATTATGAAGTGAGGGGACAGAACAGAAAATGGGGACTTCATGGAAATCAATCTCTACCATGCTCCTTTTGGTGATATCAGCACTTTGGTGACTGACACTCCCCCTTTTGGTTGCTTCTGAAGCAGCTAAGAACTGGCTTAGAGGCTATGTTACAGAAAGGGTTAGACCAAGATCTATCCTGTCTTTTCATGTTTTGTTGTTGTTGAAGTGTGAGGACTTGCTATGCAGCTTAGGCTGGACTCAAACATGACAGTTCTCTCTTGAGCAAGTACTGGGATTACAGCACAAGCCAAAACAACAGGCTCAATCTTTCATCTTACCACTAACATGATCACATGCCTACTGTACGTTAGCACTTTGCTGGCTCTAGTATCACAATGGGGACCACCATGTGGTCTGGCGGGTATGCCTTTAATGTTCACCACTTGGTTGTTCTTGTGCTATTACTAATGAGACCATAAGTCACCACTACTAGGCACAGAACTGAGGGGAAATGACAAAAATACACGTACAGGAGGCCTGATACCAGTAAGGAACCTTCCAGTGACAAAGCCACCAGCCCTGGGGGTGAACTCGTAAGGCTCAAAGCAGGGCAGTGACTTGCCAGACGCCATCAGTGGGGGTCTTCGACCTTCCAATTCAATTTGGCCCAGCAGGCAAGAGATCTGAGGAAAGAAAACACAAATGACACACAAGGTTTGAGTTCTGAGCAGCACTTTGTCCAAATAGGACTTCCAGCTTTCCTTCAGGAAAAGAAATTGGAAATGATGTTAGATCTGAAGACCAACCTAGATGCTTAAACTACCCAAAGAAGAACATCCCAAGAAAAAGTTGGCTATGGCTCCCCCCCCCCCCCCACTTGAGGACAAGCAATGCCTAGAAAAGAAACTGTGACTTAGAATCACCATGTTATACCTGGGAGAGCCTTGAAATTTGTCCTGTTTGCTTTTTTGGTTTTAGTTTTTGTTTTTTTTGATAACTGTACATAAACTAGAATTATCTGGGAAGAGGAACTTCAATTGAGAAAATGTTTCTATCAGGTTGCCCGGAAGCAGGCCTGGAGCGTATTTTCTCTGTTAATGATTAATGTGGGTGGGCCAGCTTACTGGGGGCAGCCACCCTTGGGCACATGGTCCTGAGTTATATGAGAAAGAAGGCTGAGCAAGCTACTAGGGCGAGTTAGTAAGCAATGTTCCCCTATGGCTTCTGCTCTAGGTCCTGCCTTGAATTTCTGTCCAGAGTTCCCTTAGTCATAGTGTTGTAAGATGAAATAAATTCCCCCACACGCTGCTTTTGCTCACAGTGTTTATCACAACAATAAAAACTGTAAGAAATGGTTCCAATGGGGTCCAGAGAGGAAAGTAATCCCAGAGCAGAGAGAAGTCAGCCCAGTCATCTACACAGCCTCTCAAGTCCACACTGTCAAGCGTTTACCTAAGGATGGTGCATGTCCTCCAAGAACATCTAAAGGATTGGAAACAAACAAACAAACCCATATCAAAACCAACACTAAAATCTGTGAAAATGTCTCCATGGCACCAAGGAACTCTGGGAAAATGAGACTCAAAGGGTAAATGATCCCTAGAACAATGCTTACGGACGTAATGAAAACACTGCAAAAAAAAAAAAAAAAAAAAAAAAAAATCCAACATTGTAAGATTCTGTGTGTGGTGTGTGTGTGTGTGTGTGAATTCATGTGTGTACTTGTGAAGGCCCGTGGTTGACACTGGGTGTTCTCTCAAATCTCTCTTCACCTTTACGTTTGAAGCAGGGTCTTTCTCTGAACCTGAACTCATCAATTTGGTTAGCGTGGCTGACCAGTGAGTGACCTTTGGGGATCTGCCTCCCCCACCCATAAGAAGAGAACTACATGAACTGCCATGCCCAGTTTTTGCGTGGATTCTGGAGCCCTGAACTCAGGTCCTGGGCTTGTGAAGCAAACACTTCACTGTCTGAGGTATCTCCTTATTTCAACATCAAGATTTACATACATGGATGGATGATGTGCAGATATAACATGCATATATACACAGACCAATGCCTGGTGTTATACTATAGCTCACAGGGCATGTAACCTACCTGCATATTTCCATCAGCTCTAAGTCCTGATGGAGGTTAGCACCTGCACTAACTACTATATGCTTCAGGACATTTTAGTCTTTTTAGTTATATTTCACATGGATTGAAGATGTTTAAAAGCAGAAATGAACCTGAAAGCTGACTGCTGACATCAGCCCACCCCTCTGGCAAACTGACTGAGCTACTTTTGCTCATACTTGCATGGTGTTCACGGTTGACCCTTTGGCTCCCGACTGCACCATCATCTGCAGGTTGTTCTCAGGGAACTGTCTGTGCAAGCCAAAAGGCATACATGCCTGTGGATTAAATCAACACACTGGTCAGTGACTTTATCTTTCTTGAAATCCCACATTCAGAAGGCAAAGCTATGACACAAAAACAATAAAGCCAGAGAGAAGAGTATTTATCTTCAACTAAGGGCTGAATTTCACTTAAGACAAAGGAAAACCTTATCTGGATTATCCTTTCACTAAAGTCTATAGTCCTGCTGTGCTCACAGGAGCCTCAGGTTCTATTCACTGGCCAAATGGCACCAAAAAAGGAAACACAGAAGGCTGAGAAGCAGGGGAGGTGGGGGAGGGGGGTAAGAGGGGGTAGGAAGAAGGAAGGGGTGGTGGCAAATCCAATCTGTGATCCTGAGTGGAGCTAGATGTGGTTTGAATAAGAATGGCCCCCATAGACTTATACATTTGAATGCTTAGTCACCATGGAGTGGCACTCAAGGATCCTTGTTGGAAGAAGTGTGTCACTGGAGGTAGACTTTGAGGTTTCAAAAACCTATGTCTGTCTCTCTGTCTACGGATCAGGGTGTAGGACTCTCAGCTACTTCTGAGAGTTACTTCTCTGCTACTTCTCCAGTACTATGACTGCCTGAGTGCCACCATGCTCCCTGTCATGACAATGGACTAACCACTGAAACTGTAAGCAAGCCTACAATTAAATGCTTTCTTTTCTAAGAGTTGCCTTACTCATGGTGTCTCTTCACAGCAACAGAACAGTGACTAAGACACTAGACAAGAATAAAATCTGGGCTGAAAAGATGGTTTAGTGGTTAAGAACACTGGCTGTTATTTCAGAGGACTCAGGTTCAATTCCCAGCACCTACATGGCAGTTCACAGCCGTCTATAACTCCTGTTTTAGGGGACCTGACACTCTTACACAGATATACATGTCGGCAAAACATCAATTCATATAAAATAATAAAAAAATGTAAACAAGAATAAAATCTAAGGAAAGGTACTAATGAACCAGCACATGAAAGCACGTTTGGATCCCCACAGAGCCAGCATATTACCAATGTCCAACTCGCCAGCACGCCATCAAGGCCAGTAGTGAGAAAGCCCCACAGGGAGAACCTTGGGGACAATGACATGGGTTCTGAATCTGTTTTGGCCTTTGCCTGGAGATCTAGACACCACAGGAGGAGCAGAGCCTGGGTTGGAAGGGGGAGGAAGTGAGTCATAGGACAAGAATCTATTCTAAGATGCGCCATCAGCCCTGGTTGGCAAGGCTCCTGCTTTCCCAGGCAGTGCTATAAGGCTCCTCTGAATAAAACTTTCTACTGAGGAGAGCTGCCTTCTAGGCCACCAAATGAAAGGCAGGGAGAGGACCCACAGACAAACTCTGATGTTGCAGCCTTGTCCTTTCTTTCCTCAGGTGGGACCCTTGGGTCTACCAGGCAGAGAGAGCCAGGCTGGCTCCTCCTCCACACCACAAGGTAGGGAGCCCAGGCTCTGGAGCAAAGGGAGAAGGAAGGTGTGACCTTGAGCCTTCTGCACTGCCATGGGAAGGGCTCGGCATTGTGCATATGGTTCTTGTACACCTGCTTCTAGGTGAGGAACAACTCAGAGGCCAGGAACACCACTTACTTAAGGTCACACAGCAAGTACATAGTACACCAGGGACCCAGGCATTCACCCCTGGCCCTGCTGTATAAGCATGAGAGACGTCTGCCTTTCATTCTGTACATTTACCTAGAGCGGAGTGGTTCTACTGTCAAGCTTCTCTCTTTAGCGCCTTTAATGTAGCCACTCCAAAGTAAACACATTTAGAAATGCTGCACAAAGCGTTTCCTTTTAGCTTGAAACTAAGGCCTTCCCAGACTCACAGTGAGTTCGTACAAAGATGGATTCTACCTACCCAACTTCAAATTTCACCTAGTTGGACTGATCTAAAGGGCTCAGGGTGAGAATCAAATGTAATTAAAAACAAACCAACAGAAATCAGCATTCAAAACAATGGGGATTTGTGCACTGTACGGCCAGGCTAACCTTGTTAATCTCATTGCTGAAATGGTTCACTTCCTCCTTGAACTTCATATCAATCATGTTAAAATCCCTCTGGTCTTTGCCCAGATGGGCATCCTGCCATTTCCCTTGGATCTCATCACATGATGCAGCTTCTGGCAGGTTCAATGCAGCCCTGACAGCCTAGAATGAAGAAAGGAACAGGAGGCTCTAGCCAAAGGAGGGTGTGGCTTTGTTCTGTAAGGTTAAGTGGCCCCTGGACAGCAGGCCACAGCTTCCCAGTCCTCCTCTTTACCCGGGGTCCACACTGGGTAGATTCTTCAATGATGCGCTGTCTCATCACATCTGCATTTGGCTTAACCAAAATATCTTCCACACCTGCAAGGTCAAACAGAGAAGTTCAACAGGGACCAGGCCTAATGTTGCACTGGTTTGTAAACTTGGTGAGGCTCGGACCCAAAGCTGAGAGCCACACATAAAGGAAACTCTGCAACAGTGATATTAACATTAGTGCACGCTTACGAAAGCTTAAACATCCAAAACCTCTCTTTACAATTAGGGCTCAAAACTGAGGTACACAGAAGAAAGCCGAGGCTTGAGTTTCAAACTTCTGCTTTTAGCCAGAAGCTCTGCTGGCTATATCCAATAAATACATGTGGGATGAAATGGCTAGAGACTTTAGCTGTTCAGCAGCAGAAGAGAGGCTGACAGTGAGTATCCCAGGAACCCTATCTACAGCTGTATGTATGCATGCAAGCACACATCCATGTCAAGTCTGGGTAACAGTCCAGTGGTTCCCAGAACTG
Source organism: Grammomys surdaster (assembly GCF_004785775.1). Taxonomy (NCBI): domain Eukaryota; kingdom Metazoa; phylum Chordata; class Mammalia; order Rodentia; family Muridae; genus Grammomys; species Grammomys surdaster. The sequence goes on from NW_021604591.1 coordinate 14,053,214, forward strand.
CCTCAGAAAGGTCCATATCCTTTCAATTAAGCACATCCTTTGGCTCAAAGGATTGACTGCTCATTTCTTTTCAACCCAACAATGTTTTGTTTCTACCCATGAATGCCACAGACTTAAGAATCCCTCAGCTAAGATCTGAGTGGGAAGGCAACAACTGACTGTTTAAAAGTTAGAGAAAACATCTGGAATTCTCATTACAGTAGCCTGGAAACCTGAAGCTTCTGAAAACTATATCTGAGCAGGAAGAGGAAGAAATGATTCCTCTCCATGGAAGCCAAAAGCATAAAAGCAGACCTTCACACATTAGGCCATTCTTGTAATGATGGCCACTGCTAAACAGGGCTAGACTGAGGTTAGCCAGCCTTCCCCCAAGCTCTTCTCCCTAGCATGGCCTTGTTCGCTGTCAGCCCTTGGCATACAGATCACAGTGCTTCTGAACCATTCCCCTTTGTGCTAGAAGATCTTCAAGCATGGCTGCTAGTTAGGGCTGGTTTTCACTTGTGAGCTGGCTATAGGAATTTATACTATCATAAAGAATAGGGTGAAGAAAGGGACAGGATGGGAATGGAGATGGGAAGGGTTGCTTTGCACTGCTGTAGGAAAGGAACACTGGCTGTGGAAAGTCAGACGGCTAGCACTGATGGAAAAAGCCTAAACATCCACCAAGAAAACTGCCCAGGTGCCATGCTGTAAGGTGAACAGAGCCAGGGCCACAGCCGAGTACTTACCCAAGGTGAAGCCTCTATAGAGCTGTAGGTAAGCAGTGAAGAGGCGGGCTAGGCAGGTGAGAACCTTGCCGCTCGTCTCACCCCCATAGATCTCATAGCAGCAGTGGACCAGGCCGTAGGCAGAGCTCCCGTAGTGTGCCTTGTCCAGCACTCCGCAGAGCAGCTCCCCTTCCCTGATGATCACCTGTGCAGGGAAGGGTCACGAAAGCCGGGCTGCAGGGGACATCTCTTGTAGGAGCCACCCACACAAGCCAAGTACTATTTAGCTTTATTGTTTATGTCCCTCTACTGTGAACTGCCTCAAATCCTTTAGGGAAAGAAGGGAATATGTGAAACCAATGCATACTTTAGATAAGGGAGATGAACATACAGTGGCTAAGTTCTTAACTGCACACAGTAGGTGGATGATCTACACAGGGAAAAGAAGTGGCTGCTACAGGTCTGCATAGGGCACCTGTTAGTCCTGACACAGGGTGGGGGTAGGGTTCACTGGTAGAGTCCATGATAAGCATGCAGGGGACCCTGGGTTCAGTACTCAACACCACAGAAAAGAAAGAGGGAAGAGGAAAGTTGAGGAGAGCAGGCCCTGTTAAAAATACAGCCAGCGGCAGACTTGAGATGTTTGCTTACCAAGAACACACAGAGGCCTTGGTAGTCTTTGGTGTGAGTATGCTCTCACAAGGGTGAAGCACTGGAGGGTGACCACATTGGCCTTCCCTAAGTCTGGTTCTGAACGTCTGGAGGTGGGATTTGGGAACCTCACAGCAATTTGGCTAACTCACACCACTCAGAGGTCTTGAAGGAAAGTGAAAGTTCTATCCTGCAAGCACTGCAGAAATACCACCAGCTTCGGGAAGCCTTCCCAAATCAGCAAGTGCTTCATACTGAGAGCCAGAGGGCAGAGGGCAGCCCTGATCACATCTTAAAAGAAGTGGATACCATCCTGGACAAACTTGTTTTCTGAGGCATGGCATCAGTTTATGAACTTGTTTTTTAAAGTTAATCCTCCGACCTCCGGGAACAGGAGTCAACTTTATAAAGGGCAGCCATACCTGGGACTCACACATGGATTCAGGGTCAAAGTCAGGAACAGGCCGTGGCTTTTCCTTTACCCAGGCTTTACTGCTGATTTTTGCCTTTCCAGATAAATTCAAGGGGGCGTAATCCTCTGGAATGATGTTTATGAGGAGGGTCGACACAACCTGGGAAAAAGGAAGACAATATGCTGGGAGGGGAAGAGATAACTGCTCTTTCAGGATTGTCACCTCATGATGCCATTTCTCATGCTCTCAAGACAATAAGGCAAACAGGTCCTGACAGACAAGTCCCCCCAAATACACTGAAATACACTAAAGCATCACTGTTGAAGGATATCTGATCACATTGTGAACCCTGAGATTGTGTTATTTACTAAAATTCTAGTTGCGGTGTGGCTCAGCCCTTAGCACACACCTTTAACCCCTCTGGCTGGAATATAGACGCCCCCTTAGCATACACCTTTAATCCCAAACAGTGAAGGTAAAGTGAGTGTGTAGAAGGAAGCGCTGACGTTTGAAAGTGATGTCTGATTGAGAGGCAAAGTGATGAAAGATTTGACAGAATAGATGCCTAACTCTCTAACAAGAAGAGAGGGAAGAGAGGCACTGTAAGAGGGAGCAGGCCAGAGAGAGAAGGAGGAGGCAGCTTTTCTGGGAGAGTCTTACAGACAGGTTGAAGACGGACTAAGCTAGGCACAGGTGAAAACAGAACGAGCGAGAAGATTAGAACATATTGCCAAAGTTAGTTTGAGGCTAAGCAGAACAACTAGGGGAGTTGGGGGTGGGAATTAATCAGTCCGCTTGGAAGACTGGGCCTAGGTTAGCAGATGGAGGCGGTATGCTTCCTAGATGACAATTTATATCAGGTGAATAAAAGTGACTTTTATACTTCATAGGCTCATTATTCCCTAAAACAGCTTATCCTAAAGTGAGGAATCTCAAAGACTTGCATCAAATTTCTCAATAGGTCAAAGGAAGGGGAGGAAAAATATAAATTGCTTTGGTGTCAAAGCAAATATCAGATAATGTGGTAAAATAACAAAAATGAAGACTTGGCAAAGCTGAAAGAGATGGAGAGGCTCCTAAGACGCCCCACCTGCCCAAACGGAAAGTTGAGACACACACACTTCAGTCATCCTCAAGGAGGGGACAGTCACTACTGAGTTTAATGACTTCCTCCCCACACTGAGCTTGTATTTTCAACGCAAGGACATAAACCCTAACTAAGGCTCCCCACAGGAGGTCTAAGCATCTGACTGAGGCCCAGAGTGAGGCAGCAGGGATTCGGGTGCCCTGGTATTGTAGTAGACCGAGGGATCCAGCACTGCCTGTTCACAGCCTGTAGACAAATTGCATTCATTCACTGGCAATTACCTACCCTATGAGGCAGGCACTGAGGAGAGAACAATGCTCCTTGAAGCCTTGATCCCTCAGGGATCCTGCTCTGGAGGAAACAGATCAAGGAAAGTAAGAGCAGAGTATAAGAGGGCACAGCTATTTTAGTAAGAGGCCATGGAAGGCCTCAGCCAGACGGGGCAGACAGTGACAAATTCATATGTTTTAGAGAAAGAGATAGGAAGGGCAAATGGGAAGGCTTAGCCTGAATGAGAAGGAAAGTATCTGACAACTATATCCAAATACCCTAACCAGCATGAACAGGAATAGGAATGCATTTCTTATAGTCATAGGAGCAGAGGACAAAATGGAGGCAGACTCAGAGTCGGGGGCATGCCATGCTTTCTAGCTCCTAAGTGAAGACGTTTTACTCTGTCTTGACTTTGCGGATGGAGTGCTTAGAGACTCACAGGGGCACTAATCCCATTCTTCTGTCCCATGACCCAAGCATTCCCCAAAGGCCTCATTCTGTAATACTATCCCTGGGGGTGGGGAACAGAGTGAGGATTATAACACGAATCCTGGGAAACCAAATATTTAGACAAAAGATTGTTCTGACTTAACTCCCAACAGTACCGTTTACTGTAAAAACATTCCAGGTCTACATGCGGAACACAGTAAATGCCTTAAAGAACAGGTGTCACACAGATAAGGAAGACTGACAAGCCCAGAACCGATGCCAGTCAGCTTTTACAGAGCTAAATGGCACAAGGAAATTGATGTAACTAGAATTAATTTTAGTACTGGAAGTCAGGCTGTCTTTTCTGAGTCAACCAGGAGGGTTATCACTCTGCAAACAGTTGCTGACAGAAGGCCAGGAGAGGCTCTTTCTCAAGCAAGTGTTCTACAGAGGGAGGCAGGTGTCCCAGAGGACAATAATGGACCAGCTTTGGAAGAGTTGCCAAGTATATTCCTACAGAAGGAGCAAGGTTGGGACAAAAAGACAGGTGTCACAGGTTCTGGGGCTGGAGAGGTGGCATGGTGGCTGAGAGCACTAGCTCCTCTTAAAAGGAACTTGATTGAGTTCAACTTCCAGCACCTACATGGCAGCTATTAACTTCAGTTGTAGGGAATCTGATGCCCTCTTGTGGCTCCCAAAGGCACTGCTTACATGGGTGTACAGATACACAGGCAAGCAAAACACCTGTGCACATAAAAGTAAATGAAAAACGAAGAAAGCAGGTGACACTGTTTCTGGGGCAGATGATGATCAGAAAGCTCACCCTCCCCACAGCTCAGCTCTACAGAAGGCTGGTATCATGAGGGGGAGTGGGAAAAGGAGTGGGGGCAGGAGGGAAGGCTTCCCTGGGCTGCCTACCACAAGCTGCAACTTAACCAGAATGACATATGGCTAGTGGGGGTGCTGCCAGAACTGGGCACTGTCAAGACTGGAATTTGGAGTAAAGTAAGAAACATATCCAACCACTCACACACAAGGAAATATGGCCTGCTAGCTCACCCACAATAGAAAGAACATCTGAAGAGTTCACCTCAGCTTTACTTGTAATAGCTAAGAAGTCGAAACAACTAAAAATGATTAAACAAATGGTAGTATTTCACATGATAGAATGTTTTTAGCCATTAAAAAAAACAAAAAAACAAAAAAACCCCAAAGTAAAACACAGGTAAGCCTTCAGAAAATTGTTATTAAATCAAAAAAGCAAGTCTCAAAAGCCTTATATTGTCTGAAATAATTTAGAGGAAATACATAATTTAGGTAAAGTCACACAGACTAGAAGCGGGACAAGGAAGGAACCCCAACATGGAAGAGGCAGAGGTAGAGGCAGAGGCAGAGGTAGAGGCAGAGGGGCAGAGGGAAGCAGAGGGAGGCAGAGGGAGGCAGAGGGAGGCAGAGAGAGAGGCAGAGGCCGAGGCCGAGGCATCAGCATCTAAGTGATTTAAAGTCTGGTTTACACAGGAGGTTGAGGCTAGCCAGAGCTAGAGTGAGACCCTGCCTCAAAAATAACAAATAATAACGATATAAAGGATATCAGTACATATGCAAATAATTTAAAATAGTTTTATGCTAATCTGCATTAATCTTTAAAAACATTTTTAAGCAAATGGATTTTTTTAAACAAGTTTCAAAATGTAAATATCCTTGGATAACAATTTCCAGAAATTGATGTAAAATACATCCTCATGAAAATATCCTAGAATATGAAGAAGCAAATATTTACTATAGCATCAGTGTAGTTATATAGTTAAAATAATAATGATAAAAAAAAACAATTAAAACGTAAATGCCTAGCAACAGAAGGACACTTAAATCAACTAGGGGGATAGTCATATCACTGAACACAATATGGTAAGAGGCTGAAGAGACAGAGGCAGCTCTACATGTACAGACAGAACAGTCTCACCCTGCACCATCAAGCACACTGAATTACGTTACAAAGCAATTACAGAAAAGTTTGGGTCTGCCAACTAGGCACCCAAAAACAGTTAAGCAAACTTCTTGTCATATGTGGAGTATGTTAAAAACAGGTTTGTCAAGAACCAGGGTAAAGGAAAATGCTCATTCATGAAACGATTATGGAAAACAGCATGAAATTTCCCCAAACACACCAGAAGCAGAACTCCTACATAGTTCAGACATGCCACATGGTACATACCCACAGAAGGGACAGCTGCACTTACCCCAACACAACAGCCAAGATACAGAATCAAGCTAGCCATCCATCTATAAAGAAACAGCTAAGACCAGGTGGTGATATACACAGGGGAATACTATTTAGGCATTAAAAACAATGAAATCTTATTTATAGCAAGAGGTGAGCCTGGAAGATAGTATGTTACTACAATATAGTCAGACCACAGAAAGCAGATACTGTATGTTTTAAAGTTGACTTCAGAGAAGCACAAAGAAAAGAGGCTATGAGTAGCTGAGAAGGGGCTGCAGAGAAGGTGGTTAACAGATACAAGGGGGCTGTTTAACAAAGAATGACTCTCATGTTCCACAGTGCAGCAGGATACCTGGATGCCAATTACTGTATATAATAAACAGCTGCTACAGAGGACTTAGCCAGTTCTCATCATGAAGAAATAATCAACATTTAAGGTGACAGACATTTCAGCTATCCATATCTGATCATTATACACTGCATTCACGAATGGAAACGCCACACTGCCCCTGCATCATAATTACGTACAAATAGTAGAGTGTCACCTGAAAAGGCGGTGGGGGGAGAATACAACATAAAACAAGTGCCCAAAAAAACAGATTAAGAAAAGGACTGATAATCAAACCGCCCTGTGAAGGATGTGGGAGCCCACTCACAGACTCGTCACCTGAACAAAAGTGGAGTGGTGCATGCTGAAGAAGGGGCAGGCTTCAGGTTCCAGATGTCAGCTGAAGGGGTGCTTTAAATACAAGTTCAAAATCGAATGCCAAGTTGGGTGTGGTGGTATATGCCTATAATCCAGGCACCTGGAAGGCTGAGGCAGGACTGACTTAAGTTCAAAGCCAGCCTGGACTACATAGCAGGATACAAAAATAGGGGGGACGGGAGTGGGCGCAAAGAGAGGCTCAGTGGTTAAGATCATTGGCTGCTCTTCCAGAGCACCCAGGCCTGGTTCCCGGCACCTACAAGGTGGCTAATAACTCTAACTTCAGTTCCAGGGAATCTGACACAATCTTCTGGCCTCTAAGGGCACCAGACATGCATAGGATTTATAGACATATGCAGATGACATGTTCATATACATAAGCTAAATATAAATGAGTATTTTTAAAAATTGTAGAACTTAATCACAGTTCACAGTTCTGAGCAGCCCTGAGGACACTATACTGTGAACCCGTTCTTATTTATTTCTGTGTATATTGAGAATGGATGGCCAGGCGGTGGTGGCGCATGCCTTTAATCCCAGCACTTGGGAGGCAGAGGCAGGTGGATTCCTGAGTTTGAGGCCAGCCTGGTCTACAGAGTGAGTTCTAGGACAGCCAGGGCTACACAGAGAAACCCTGTCTCAAAAAACAAAAAACAAAAAAACAAAAAACAAAAAAGAGAGAGAATGGACATGGAGAGGGAGGGAATTTTTCCTTTTATATTTTTATATTTCTGTTGAGCAACAAACCTGTCCTATTTCTACAGTAAAAGATAACGTGAAAGGCAGACCTGACAATTAAATTTATTAAGGCAAATACTAAAATTGCACTTTTATATAATCATAAAAATAGGAAAATTAATAAATCATTTATAAAAGCAAACTACAGTGAATGAGAGAGTTGGGCTTCTGGTCAGGGTGCTAGACAAGGATAGCAAGGAGAAGCAAACTTACCACATCCTAAGCCAGGAGAGACAGACAGACAGACAACAAGAGCTTTTGAAAGAATGGTTCATATTTAAATTAAATTATTATAGCTATTGAACTTGGCTTGCTAATATTTTATAATTTGTCTATTTTTATGATTACATAAACGTGCAATTTTAGTATTGGTCCTTAATAAATTTAGTTGTCATGTCTGCCTTTCACATTATTTTTCATTGTACAAATAGTACAGGTTTGTTGCTCAACAGAAATATAAAAATACAAAAGGAAAAATTCCCTCCCTCTCCAAGTCCATTCTCAGTATACACAGAAATAAATTAGAATGGGGTCACATTATAACCTCTGTCTCTAGTTGGTGGGGCGACTGAAAGGTGGTTGATCTTGAGAGTGCTAACACCATCAGGAGGCTAGCCACTGGCAAGTTTACTGAACCGGCTATTATAGTAGGAAGCATATGCCACTGGACCATGCCTCTGAAGGGCCTATCTCTTCCATGCTTCTTGGCTCTTGTTCTGTCTCCTGTCCTCTTTGGGCCCCTCTGTTCTACCACATGCTCCCTACCATAATGATCTGACTCGCCACACAAAGGTCCAGAAGCAACAAAGTCAAGTGGCCAAAATGGCAACCTCTGAAACAATGATGTAAAGTAAACTCTTCCTCACATAAAGTACTTTGTTACAGTGACAAAATGGATTCCTACATTTATAAAACAACGAACAACTAAAACTACTCAAATCCCAGGTTCACAGACTTGAAAGAACTCTAGAACTGGAGGAGGCTTCAGAGACTAATGCAACCCACTTTTTACAGATAAAGAGCCAAGACTTTTGAAGATGAATTTGGAGCCCCGGGCAACAGTAGAAGAATATACTGGAGTGTATTTCATTACTTGATTTCCATGTATACTATTATATGATTACTTTGGGCATTAATAAAATCCTGGGTTTGAATTCCAGTTCTGTGTCTAATAACTTTGAATGTATAATTTAACATTAAGTCTCAGCATTATCAATTAAAGAGAGAAGGCTGGATTTAAGCACTAAAAAACCAAGTGTAAAGAACTCAGCAAAGCCCTTGGTATTTCCCAATGAACCTTATCATTAGAGATGTAACACCATCACCATTACCACTGTATTTCAATCAAGTTAGACACCAAGTTATGTTAGAGTACAATAAACAGAAGCCGTGCAATCTGTTCTTAGTAGGTTCACCTTTGAGTTTTCCCAGTCGTGGGGCGGCACCCAAAGGGAAAAGTCACATTATTTCATGACTAGAGATTTTTTTCTGTCTCTGGTTAGGATCTCTTGGAATTGAAACTGTTGAATATGTAACTTATTTCCTTTTAAAATATACACTGGCTGCTATTCTCCTACCTGCTTTCCTGTCCACAGTGGGACGGGCTTCAGGATGGCAGGACGGAAGAGCTTCACGCGTCCCACTTTGTCTGTGAGCCCTCGGTACACCAGTTCCATGTACTGTTCCCGGGTGAAAAAGCATCCCCGAATGGTCATGTTTGCACCTGAAACCATGTGATCTTGGATCAATCCTGCCAATGGCTGGCCATCCTGCAAATCAAAAAGACAAGAAAAGAATAAAGACAAATGTAAAATCAAACTTTTTCATTTCTAACCATCTGTTTGGAAGCCACTCTACCAAGAGCTTTTACATAAAGCCCAGACTCTCCACTCCATGCCCTCACTTAGAAATAGACCATCTCACAAAGCACATGACCAGGAGTTACTACCAGCCTCAATTTTTGCCAACTGCCTTCTGTCTTAAGACAAATGTTTCAAACTCACCCAGTTCCTCAGGCCTTCCTTATTTAATAACATCTGGTTCTAGTTACTCAGCAGATTTTTGGCATTATGTTTGGTCTGGCTGTTTTCAGTGTTCTTGGTTTTGTAGTTTGGTTTTATGCTTTTGTGTTTTTCACATATTTCTGGCTTTGTACTTCTGTAAATCATTCATCCATCTAACAAATGTTTACTGAGAGCCTACTGTGTGCCTGGGCATAAGGCAGATCATTAGCCTGCTCAGGAGATGTCAGTGAGGAAACAGATAAACACAGGACCACAGTGTGTTTTAAATGTGGTAGAAGAGAAGGGCAGGATCAGCACAGTGCAGACCGTGGTGGGATGCTCACACCGCGTCTAAGAGCGGCAATGCAGATGAAGCCTTAGTGATGAGAGGCCCAGGCAGGAGGAAGAATTCAAGGGCTTAGGGTCTTCAAGGGCCAGGGAAGGGCCTTGATGTGTTTGACTATATTGGGAAAGAATGTCCTTTACTAGTATGTTTTCAGAGTACAGCATGTGGCTCAGGGTGAGTTCTAGTGAAGGTATTATCCACCTAAGACCAAAACATGGGCTTTTATAAAAACCCCAGGTTCACTGGCCACATTAATTTCATGTGACATTTTCACAGTCTTTGTAATCCCCAGTCTCCTGGGACCTTATCGGTCAGGTCTGTGTTCATGGCAACACAGGCAAATCAAAGTAAAAATAGCTACACTCACTGACATTCTGTAAGTAGTTTCTTAAAATGTTTCCATGTTTACAGGCATCTGAGATAAAATCGAGACTAAAGCTCAAAGGGCATAATCATCTGACTGACTGTCACATCACGGCCATGGCTCATATCGAGGGCTCAGGACCTCACATAATCATCTGACTGTCATATCACGGCCATGGCTCATATCGAGGGCTCAGGACCTCACATAATCATCTGACTGTCACATCACAGCCATGGCTCATATCGAGGGCTCAGGACCTCACAACACAGTTGTTGGAAGAGCCAGAATGTAAACATTCTTGTCAAATGGTCCAAACACAGTAATGACGGGTCTAGGAAAACTCACAGAGTTTTAGAGATGGGCTGAAAAGATGCCCTAAATGTAAGGCAGGAGCAGATGGCACATGCAGCCTTTTTAATGAAGGCTTCAAGTTACTAACATAAATAAAAAAAAATTATCTTCCCTAGTGACACTAAGTAAATCAACCATACTCCAGGGCAGGCCCCATGCTCAGGAGTAGCTGGTCAATACAAAACAAACTCTATGTTTGTGCGTGTGCGTGCTTGTGTTGTTTTTGTATATTTTGTGTTATTAGTTTTGATCTTTGTTCCTGTTTTTGTTTTGTTTGAGAAAAAGAACAAGATGAAAAAATATTGTATGAAAAAAATTAAAAATTAAAAAGTTAACCTAATATAAAAACAAAAACTCTTCCACATCTTATTCCAAAAATGATCTTGTTTTTTTTTGGAGGAGAAACCCGAGCCAGGATTACGCATTTGATCTATTCCAGTCTCTGTGAGCAGATAATACAGAATTTTCACCCTTCAAGGAATACAATTACATATGCGACACACCTGGTGCTTTACCTCCTTTTTCTATCCAGATTTTTCTAGGACTAGAAAATTTCTTAAAGCGCTAAATTGCTTTCAATACACTAATCATGGATTCCAGGGAGAAGTGCCGATTAATGCAATTACTAAGTGTCTACTTGTAATTCTGAAATTCCTAAAAGAGTTGCTTAGAGTTGGAAAGAACAATTTTGAATCAAGGCTAGAGTTCTGCTACTGGTCAACATTCCAGCAAGATGACATTAAAATCAGGATCTCTGGTCAGGATGCTCAAAGAATGGTGTGTTTTATGCCTTGGATTTTCTAGGTATGTAGAAGTCTTGAAACTACATCTTAAGTTTCATCAAGAACTTTCCACAAAGTTTTGGCCCTTAGTGAGCACAGGAAAACAGGAGGAGGATATTGTTCAAAGAAATAAATGAAAAATTCAGTTTCCTTTAAAAAAAAAAGGTTAATTAAGTCTAATCATCTCAGATTTTAATTAGGAAGACAACACAAACTCTACTCAGTACATAATATGGCCACAGGGAAAGGTGCTTTAACCTGGCACTGAATGAACAAAGTGAAACCAAAGGAAGAACAAGCAAACTCCCCGTCTATGGAAGCCTGGCCAAAGGAGGAAAACGACCAACAGAGAGAAAAAGAAAGAAGAAAGGGTCCCAGAAGTCCCTTTCTGGTTAGCCAGAGCACTCCTTGATAGCTTACTGATTTGACCATCATAAGTACAATTAAGGATTTGCCTTTTGGCATTTAAAAGTAAATAAAATTGACCAGAATCTTAACTTTTGTCATGGTGTCAGGTTCTGCCACAGCCCCACCTAGGCCCAGGTCTAGCCCTACCACCAAGTGTGGCTAAAGACTCAGAGATTTGGGTCTTGGCCTCATCACGGGCTGACAACTTACTTTCTTGGTATTTCTTCACCTGTAAATGGTATGTATTTCTAAGGCCATTGTGAAGACTATGTATGAAAATGTTTGCAAACTGCTGAGGGGGATGCTTGAGGCCCAGGGCCTGGTCAGTATACGATGGCGTCAGATCACTACCACAGCTACTACTGTCATTACTATTACTATTTTCACTATTGTTAGTACATGAAAAGGTAAAGAACCAATTTTCATATCAGCAAATTATGTCTTCTAATTTCTGAATGGTCTAGTAGGCTCAGAACCCCTTCTATCTTTAGTCGTTTTGGTAACCAACGGCCTACTAATATGGGCAGAAAAAGCAAAGGTAAGCACAAACTGGCACCAGGTAAAGATCTGGGAGAAAAGATCTAAAGAGCAGACTGCTGGGCATTGCTGGGTGGCTTCTAGCATGCCCTAGGACCATGCTGTACTTCTCTATAGCATAGTCAACACCACAAGGACCTGGAAGCTTCTTTTCCTCCCTCCTACTTCAGTGACCTTAGACATTTCTCAAGTGTGAAGTGCAGGCATTAGTAGTACTCACCTCTGAGGTCTGTGAGCAGGGTGAAATGAGAAGCCTCCAAAGCGCTCTGGAGCGCCTGACATGGAAGGCACACTTGGGAAATGGTACCTGTGGTTTCCATCACTATCTCTAGTCTCTTCAGATCCCACCACAGAAGGTTTTCTCCTGACATTTTAAGTCACAAGACAAAAATGTTTCTCTGATTTTAGATACTAAGAGCTGAAAGACCTAGGACCTTGTGCTCACACACTCCTGTCCTCGAACTGACCACCAGCCAAGGTCCAGCTCGGCATGCCAAGTCATGCTGGCGATGACTATGGTCACGCATGGTCTCAAAGGTCAGACTTACCTTGGGAACAAGATACTGCTGATCAGTGCAGGCCAGGACATAGGCCTCCGCTCGGCCCAGCTCACTCTGGGGGAAGTGGGCGTTCATCTCGTCTCCATCAAAGTCAGCATTGTAGGCCTTGCAGTTGGCATAGTGAAGGCGTAGAACTTTTTCTTCAGGCAGAATGTGGGCACGGTGGGCCTGGATGGAGGGTCTGTGTAAGGTGGGCTGTCGGTTCAGGAGGAGAATGTCGCCATTCTTCACATGCCGGCATACCTGCGGCAGAGTGAAGGGCAGGTGAGTACTCATGGGGCCTTCGAGGGGTCACTGATCCCTCCAGGGGCTTACGACCCTTCAACTGAGTGAGCTCTATACACCTCATGTTCTAGTGAACTAAATAATCTAGAAAAAAGCTCTAGAAACTCTGAGAAATACTTGCCAGTCCTTTGCTCTTGGCCTTTCAAAGCTCCAGTCCCACTTTTAGGTACAGAGGCGTAGGGAGCAGACATGGCCGCCCACAGGTGCCTGTGCGGTAAGCACTACCCTCAGAATATGCAGCCTTCCAGAGCCCTGGGCGCCTCTCTCAAGAGTTAACAAACAGATAAAATCCCAAGACTGCATGCTTCCACGTATTTGAAAGAACTTGGCAGGCTTCTCAAATCCCCCCAAGGTCACACATGAACCCTTCAGCTTAGGATTAGCCCAGCTTCTCCCAGAACAGCCAGGACTGCAAGACAAGGCTTTTGAATCTTTAGCACTTCAAAAATTCAAAACAAGTATTAAAAACTAAAAACTGCCATAATCTTGGGGGAAACAATCTGAAAATACCCCTTGTGACATTTAAAACATTGCCTCTTAGCCTTTCAGAAGGAAAAAAGTACCAAGGTAAGCAAAAAGCTTATGTATGTTTATGCAGCCTGGCTTACAATGGCAAAGTAGAAATATTCTAACTGTCCCACAGAAACGGCAGTAAATTCCAGTGTATACACATTACAGAATGCTACAGTGATTACAGAGGTTAAATTAGATCAATACTAGTTGAGTGTGATGCTAAAAGAATTAACAAAACAAAAACAAACCCAAAATCCCAGTAAGGATCAGGATGCAATGACTGGAAATCGACTTGTGTCTAGGGCAGCTGCACACAGGAAAAGGCATGTGGGTCCTCACTGCTAGGCCTCTGGGGCATGGACTTAAAAGGAAAGGTGTTAAGACGGTTAACATCTTAACCACCCCAGATCTTAGTATTGTGCATATTAGAATACATATTACTTTTGCATAAATATTTTTGTAAACAGTGTCTTGTTGTGTTGTCAAAGTTAGTCTCAAACTTATGATCCTCTTGCCTCTGCCTGTCAGAGCTGACTCAGTGGGTAAAGGTACTTTCTTCTGAGCCTGATGCCTGACTTCGATCTGTGGGACCCATATGACAGAAAGAGAAAGTTGTCTTCTGATTCCACACACATACCTTGGAATGTGTATTCCCTGACTTCCTCCCAAATAAATAAAAGCAATAAAAAAGCAAAATAAAACAAAACAAAAAACTGCATAAGCCATATGCTCATTGAAGGGAGAAAACCAGAAGATATAAATTTTAAAGAGTAAAAAAAGGACAAGAAATTTTACCTTTCAAAACAAACGCTGATCGCACTTTCCCCTTTCATACCCAGCCTGCCATGCTCCTTTGACAGAACACCTTTCCCTCGAAGCTGACTTTACGAACCACAAGGACAGTTTTAAAAAAACAACTGCATAAAGGTAAGGTGCCCCAGAGGATATGGACCTCTGGTAATCATCTCTCCTCCTCAGGTCCCCTCTGTTGCAGCAGTTAAGAGGCAGGAGGAAACAGTTCTTGCATCCTTCTATGGCCCACTCGTGAGGGCACACTGGGAAGCTGGCTAAGGTAAACCTGTCAGCTGGCCTTCAGGCTGTGAAGATTTTCCCTTTCCTCCACAGCCCTTGTCAGTTCACCTCAAAGTTCACTCAGCTGGAGCAGGTTAGCAGCCCTAAGAGCAAAGTCTGTATTTTTGCTTCCTGAGGAATTCCAACCTTCCTACTCTCACAGGCGAGCCCTCCATGTGTTTCCAAGGAGACCTGAACTCTGAGGAGTCCCATGAGCATCTATCCAAGGCACTGGCTGCTCAGTGCGTCACACAGCCTGAGCTTTTCTTTCCTTAGTGTCTCAAGGGAAAAGTTGGCCAGATCTATGGCCCAGGCCCAAAAGCCCAGGCTGGGCCTAGAATCTGAGTTTAGTGACTCCATTGTAAGCAAATCCACTGCAGCTGGGAAGAGATGTAGGCCAGTCTGGCAGGCACTCGCCAATCCAAACAGATATCTGGGAGTACAGGGCACTCCCCTTGCCAACCCAAACCCAAGGCTTTTCCTTTCTCTTGTCACTAAATAAATACTGTGGTGAAAATTAGTGTGTCCCAGTGCCAGGGTTAGAGTTTGCAGGGGCAGGCATGGGGCCAGAGGCTGCTCAGGCAGCCGGGCAAAGAAACAAGCCTAGGCTATCCTGACCACTTCCTTTTTGTTGAGGCCCAGGGGAAAAGGCAGAGGTTACCCCTGTCACAAAGAAAATGACCTTTCTGACAACCTCCCCCCCACCTAACCTGTAAATTAATTTTTAGTTTCCTTCCCATTCACCTCTCCCAGCCCTTCTATTAAAAAATAATTAGAAGCGCATGCATGCCTAAGTGAAAGTATCCTATATGTACATAACATTATTGATATTTTGACATCATCAAAGTTGCCACCCTGAGTCCCAGGATCTGATGGAAGGACCCCCTGTGTTTCCTGTCTGCACAGGAATGGGGAACTCAAACAGAGAGATGGGTGCATACAAGAGATGGTATGATGTGGTGAGATCAGGAAGCAGGGACAGGGATAAAGGCACACTATGCGCTGGGGAACACATGATTTACAGGAGGGGTAAAATACTGTCTGCAGCCTGGCTACCTGGTTTTGTAAATATTTTTGGATGCACATCCAATTGTCTACACTTGCTTTCACTCTGTGTAGTAAGAGCTGGAAGACCAACTAAGGCTGAAATAGTTCCTCTAACCCTAGAGAAAAGAGAGTTGGACTGAGACTTGAAGGACCAGCAGGATTCAGCTACAGAGTCACTAGGAGGACAGAGAAACAGCATATGCAAACCCCGAAAGGAGATGGAGCTGGCTGCACAGATGGGTTGAGAGCTGGGCTGGCGGCCTTACAAGCTTGCTAAAGATTTGAGCCCAACTTGGAAGATAAAGAACTGAGCCACGCTCACTCACTCTAACTGCTTCTCAGGAACCCTCTCACCACCTTCACGTGAACTGCCTAGCACACTGCGGCTGGGCACGCTCCCTCAGTGGAGCTCCTGTCCCACCCTTTGCCCGCCCCCACCTGAGCCCACAGAAGTAATCAGGCCACATGAAGAAAGCGTCCGAATAAGCCTCTGACTTACCTCTATACCCCAATAACGTCAGACCATTTCTGATTTACTTTTCAAATGCCCTACCTGCTTAACTGCCTACTTCCTCAGTGTAAAGACTGAAATCTGCCTCCTTCTCATGACTAAAGAATGCCATAACTACAGACAAGAAACAAGTGTAGACACAAAACCAGCAAGTGAGCCCCATCACTCCCTAACTTCCCAACTGCTCGCACGGTTTGTACCCAGAGGACCGCATCTTCTCTCATTATATTTTGAGTTTAATATTCTGACAGCTTTCTTTCAATTCTATGACCCCTCCATCTAAACCTCACACTTCCAGTTTTTACAGGAGACGGGCTCTTATTTTGTCTGCTGACAACTCAAATTTAGAAGGGCTAAAAACTGTGTCTCTTTCCTTGACACTCCTCTCCTATGACATCATGGCCACTTCTTCTTACCTATTTCTATGGCCAAATGTCCCTGGGGCTCCCTCTGCAACATGACTGTGCTTATCAGTAATTCCCCTGCAGCCCTTGAGGACTCATTTCCGGGCTCACAGATCACATTCATTCATTGGCAATCCCAGTCAGGTCATGTCCTTGCAAAGCCCGAGCACACAAGCACTCGGTACTCACTACTACTGAGCAGCACTTAGTACTACTGCCCCTCACTGCATACTCCTCTTCAGACTTTTCTCCTCATTGCAACTCTTGGATTTGAGTGAACAGAAAGATTATTTTACATTTGCCAGGACCCATCAAAGTTAAGCAAAACGTATCTTGCTGTTTCTTAAGTTCCTCACATGGCTCCCAGGAAAAAAACCTGACAATGTACTAACCTAACAAAGAACAAAATTGGTCCCTTGAAGGGTTTGAATGGTGTCACAAAAGCAAATCAACAGAGCAGAATTTAACTCTGAGCTCCTTAGTTCTAGCTGAGGAGACCTTCAAAACTAAGGAAGGCAAGAGACTGGCCTATTGTTAGCCCTGAAAAATCAATGGGAACCAATGGTCACCATGCCAAGCCAAGGGTCTCCAAAGTTCCCTCTAGGCAGGTGGGAACTTTTGTCGAATATTACAATATTACAGTTAGCCAATCCCAGAGAGGCTATACTAATTCAGTACAAGATGTGAGGACTCCAGTCAAACTGTATCTCTTAGTTCAGTGAAGCTGAGTACCATCCTCTGATTAGCCCTGCTCAGAGGCAGCATATAGGAACCAGACAGGATCTAGGAAGTCATGAATAAACCCTCGTTTTACTTACAACTTTTGTTCCCTGAGGCTTAGGAGCCCCTGTGGCTGGCGTCAGGAGCTGTTTGGCCACAGCTTCCCGCTGCGTCACATCCACTGCGCTCAGGGCTGTGCGACTGCCATCCTCGTTGATGACCATGGAGGCTCCGGGGTGCACATTGGGTCCATTGATGACTGCCTGTCTCAGCTCCTGCACGTTCCAGGGGGTGACTGGCTGAGGGTAAGTCAGTTTTGTGGCAAATACCTAGAAACAAGGATTGCATGTTAAAGTTCAGACTGGGCAGACAAAGGCTCCAGGAGTACAGAAGCTAACGAGCTGCCTGACTTCTTCCCAAACTGGGGATCTAGCTGTCCTGCTTAGCCAAGGCCTTTCTACAAGCAGAGAAACATGTCTTTTTTGCTAAACTATTTTGCTGCGCTTGCTCTCTTAAGGGAACAGACTAGGCAATTTACGGATTAGTTTTCTTAAAAACACACCCGAAACTTCGCCCTTTCCTGTCTGACAATAAAGTCAGTGTGGCCAAAGGAGTGGTATGGGGCACTTGCTTGAAGACCACCCTCCCTATCCCCGCAGGTATCACTAACTGCCCAGGGACTTCCACTGAGCCCAGGCATGGCATCAGAGAGGGGCACTTGAGAGGAAATGGATCTGCAATTCTGAACCGAGACCGTGAAGTGTTCTGTTTCAACACTAGGCATGAAACTTACCCTAAAACAAGTGAGTTCTCTACAGTGAAGTATGTCTCTGAATCACTGATGCTGACTTACTTGATACTTCAACACACACACACAAAGACTGCAGAGAGCGGGATGTTAAGGTCCAGGTCTCTATGTGGGAGCAGTGCAGAGCCCTGCCAATCCCCTACCTCCTTCACTTCGAGCTAATGGACTTGTTTACTATTTGCCACTTGGCCCACAGCTTTAGGAGGCAGGGCTCTGGTGTGTGGCTCCCTGCCAGGCTTTAGCTCAGTCTCATTTTATCTCACCTTCTTGTTCCCACAACACCTCGGTGCACTGTGGGGAAGGGGAGGAGAGCAGTTTTACCCACTCTGTTTTTCCTAGTCACCCTGTAATAACTCCAGGCCTACATGGCTCTGAGAATTTGGGGTAAGGTGGGGAGTCAATAGGGTGGACAGCATAAACGTCTTCCTCAGGATACAAGCCATTAGCAAATAAACCCGGATCCTAAAAAGAAAAGATTAGAATGCTATGGAGGTACAAGGTGAGACCTCACTAAAGGTCTCCACCAAAGCTGGGGACATTCCAGGCACTGAGGTCAGTGTCTCCAGGATGGCTTCTACATTCTGCCTACTGGGCTTTTCCTCCCAGAGATTCAAACGTAAGAATATTATGACCAGCTTTCCTTGGTATATAGCTCAGCATTTGGATGCAAAGACCTCTCTCTGGTTCCTGGGAGGCAATGAACATAGGGCAGAGCCTTCTCTTGCTTGTTCTTGACACATCAGGCTCTTGCCCAGAAAGTCAAACTGTACCCAAGACTCGGAACACTTTAGCTCTGCTTATTACCAGCTCCCCCAAGAGAGGCAGGGTGGCGAGTAAGGAAATGAATCTCTGCACAGAGGGAATTAAACCATCTTCGCAATTACTGACCTCAAGGCCCATTAAGGAGGAAGTCAGCTAGAGAATGCTGCTAATGAACACCAAGGCTTTAACCGGCGGGGAAGTGAGAAAAGGAAGCTGGCTCGCCAAGGAGCACTAATGGGTGACCAGGCGAGCCCTCACCCCTGAAGCCAGGACAGACAGATGATACACACTTGTCACCCTTCTCAGGGCTCTCCCTTTTCCACTGCCAGATACCCAAGTTCGACTGAAATCCCCTTGCCCTCTTCTCAGGTCATGGACTACTCAGTTGGACAAGAAAGGTTTAAAGACTAGGTTAAGACTGGCAAGAATAAGATAAAGAAACATGATGTGGAATGACTTGCTGGGAATTCCCTGGTGCTTTGGGGCACAAGTCTTGTAGGATGGCAATACCATTATGTACCTCAAGCTCCCTCCCTACAGGCTCTTCTTCCTTCCACATGTGAAGTAGTAGAAGCTATCCCCACTGGAGCCATGTTAACCTACCATCAACTCTGTCCCCAGGCCTCTATGACACAGCTGCCTCCCAGCCTCCAGTACAAAATGAGGCCTGTCCCCAAACACATACCATGGGAATTCCAATTTCATTGGTGTTGATGTACATATCTGGACAGATGACCGAGCGGGCTGCGTAGTCAACTCGCTTTCCCATCATGTGCTTTCGGAACAGGCCTTCCTTCTTCTCTAGGATCTACAGAGAGCAAAAAAAAAAATGCCAGAATATTAAATAATTCTATTATGTTTATTTTCTTGCTTCTGAACCAGTGTGTATAATGTGCACTTATTTCTAAACATACAGCTGGGAGCTGGGAATCTACACCAGTTGTTAGCTGCTCATTACTGACCCTCACCAACATGTGACGGGAATTCGCTGCTCACCTGTCTTATGCCAGGGTACTTTTCCAACATCAATTTGTCCATCTCACTGTCAAACACAATATTGACGTGGCTCTGAAGGCGAATCCAAATGTTGTAAAGTTTATCTGTGAGAGACTGGCCTGGAAGCAAACTTAGAAAGGATCGGTCGATAGCAACTGAGGAGTCATTTTCCTGGGAAGATAAATGGAAGAAAACAGGAATGATTGGAGAATAATTTGTTTACTCAACCTAGACCTTAATAAAAATAAAAAAAAAAGGGGGGTGGGGGTCCTGGAGAGATGGCTCAGCGGTTAATAGCACCAACTGCTCTTCCATTGGGCCTGAGTTTAATTCCCAGCAATCACATGGTCGTTCATCTGTAACGGGATCCGATACCCTCTTCTGGTATGTCTGGAGACAGCTATACACTGTACTCATATAAATTAAATCAATCTTTACCAAAAAAAAAAAAAAAAAAAGCCCTGGAAGCTGACAGAGGACGAACTGAACTTGCTAGTGTGTATCAGTGGCACACAGCAGCCCCACTCTGTATGTGTCAGCTCATCTCTTTAAGTAGTAAAATGAACTCAAAATTCATCAGCACAGCAGCACTGCAGGATACACCTGTCATTATCAGCCACGTGAGAAGCAGAGGTAGGAGAGCAAGATCCTGTCTCAACTCAACTAGATTTAAAACGTAATGTGAGCAGGTTCCTATCTTAAGCTTCTTAATGTCTAGTCCACCCACACTAAGAGTCTCAGCAGCCTTTCCCGTGGGCACTCTACCTCAGAGGGTTCTACCAGACCAGTTTCGTGTGTAACTGTTACTTCAGTTACAGGTTTAGGAAAACATTAGTCAGTGAATTCATACAATGCAGTGGAGGGCTTGCCTAGCTTGCAGGAGCCTGGCTCCATCTCCAGCAGCACAGAAACTGGATGTGATGGTGCACACAGTAAGCCCGGCACTTGGAAGATGGCAGCGGGGGTTGGGGGGGGTGTCAGAAGTTTAAGGGCAGCCCTGGCTATATGGTAACTTAAAGGCCAGCATGGGCTACATGAGACCCTGTCTACAAATAATAAAAAACAACAAATAATAACATCAACAGTATTACTATTATTTTAATGCAGGTAGAATAATTTAATACCATATGTCATCAGTTATAATGTAAGTCCCCAAGTGGGACTCAAAATTCAAGCTCATCCTCAAGCTTAAATATTTATCTAATTATGTAAAAAATACTTCTATCCTTAATCCCATCTCTTCCTCTTATCTACCCAGAGAAGAGAGATTCGGAGGTCCTTAGAGCACCACCTACTGGCCCCATCTGGCTACGAATGGCCAAGGAGAGAGAATTTCACAGTACAGTTCACATGAGAGAAAACACTATCAGTGTGTGAAGGTTGAGGGCAGGTGAAGTTGACAATGTCACAGTGATAATTTGGGTTTGTCCCCATAACCAAGGAGTAAAGGAGTCATCCAGGAGGGTACATGTAGTCCTGCAGACAATATTACAGTCCCTTTCACCACCTGAATGATGGCAGAGGCCTGTCTAGTCAAACTCACTGCTTATAACCACATGATTACTGTTGAAGTGAACAAGACCTTGTCCCCTGGCTTCTGGTATGCCCCTATTGCCTCGGGGACAGCTCCTGGGAGATCACTGCTATGGGAATACAATGATGAACACAAGTAGGAAAAAACAAGAATATGTCTGATTAATTAAAGGGAAATTGGCCAAGGGATCAAGACAGTACCGTTTTGTTTTGTTTTCTAGAGACTGAGTCCTGTTACTATTGACAAAAACTTGTCTCTATTCTTAAGGGTCACTAAAATAAAATTCTCATTCCTCCTCATTCGATTTGATTATCCCATGGTCTTCAGTCCTCCATACTGGACCAGGGCCTGCAGATGGCAACCCTCTCTTATACTGAGGATCTGTTAAAAGCACGTCTGCACTGACTCATCAGTAAAGTTCAGCAGAACCAGACAAAAGGTCAAGAAGTCATCCAAAGCTAAGCACCGAGGAAACAGTGGTGTCACCCTGTGACATCCCTGGCTTATAGCAGGGCTGTCCGAGCAGCTCACATGGCGTCTGAGAGGCCTGTCCCTCCAAGGCTAGAGAAAGTCATTTCTATTTACATCCTGACGACAGTTCAGGGATGGAGTGACCTTGGCAAGTGTTCTGAATACCCAACTTGGCTTTATGTTCACTACAGAGTTGATATAAGACCTGGAAAGGGCTAAGGAACTGTCAGTGAGATGGTCTTAGTCTAGAAAATCTTCCTGGCTGCATTGCCAAAGACCTTAATGAGCCTATAAACACACTCTTATAGCCCGAGGGAAGAGGACTACTTAGACTTTCACTAGCAGCTGGTGGTACAGGACAGCTTAGGTGTGAAATCTCACTATAAATTACATACACTGTATAGTGGAGATGGGTCCCAAGAAATCAAAGGGACTAAAACCACTGGCATGACCATTGGATACTAAACCCAAACCATACCTAGATTTATCTATAATCAGGCCTGTGCTTGTCCCAACAAGCCACACTGCTGACCAGGGGTACTGCCCACTGCAGGTGGCAGCTTGCAGCAGCCACAACATCTGTGTCCACACAGGGTTAGAACCAAGTGTGGAGCTCTTACCACACCCGTCTTTAACCGAGACATTGTATCAGCACCGAGGCAGCTCTGACCTTGTCTATGGTGAGTTCTGTCATCTCACAGGGCAGTTTCTGTTCTTGGGCCATCAATGCCAGAAGTTTCCGGATCAAAACCGCATCCTTCATGACAGCTTGCAAGTTCACTGTCTGGCCATTAGTGAACATCTGGTCACCCAGGCGATTGATGGGACGATACCTACAGGGTGACATACAGGCTTCATTTCATGAATGTCCTTTAGCCTATTAACCTATTTACTGAAAGTAACACAGCTCAGTCCGCTCAAAACAACCATCCACGTCTAGGACAACCAAATAACAGAGAACGCTCAGGCTAATATCTGCAACCTTGGTTTGACAGCTGTTTGATTTCTCAATGGCCCAACCCTTCCAGGCCCTCCTACACATCCCTGCTCAATTCCTCAGCCCACCCTTTTCATGCAAAGTACGTTAAAAGGAGTTACCTGGATGGCGGTACCACTATGAAATCTAGAAAGAACATACTGGGGTTGAAACTGGACTCCGGGCCAATATCATCCAATCCCGAAAAAAGATAATTCAGGAAGAATCCTGTGTTGAAATAAAGTAACCAACAAGACCATTTAAGCCTATGTATAAAAACGTAAGAAATGTTACTAAGAAAAAACAAAACAAACAAACAAACAAAAAAACCCCAAAAACCAGGATCTGAGATCCTATGTAGAATAAGAAAATACTACTTATAAAAATGAACCCAAACCAGCCTGGGCATATGACTGCTTGTATGCAAATAAGGTAGAGATGCCGAGGGCAACAGTCCTTAATTAAGGAAACGGGCTGTGAAGGAACAGGAAGTTTTAGTCGCCCTCCCTCCTAGGCTTGGAATCTTACATGTATAACTAAATGTTTGCTATTTTGGACTCTGGGCAAAATTAATCAAAATAAAAAAAAAAATCAAGTCAAATGAAGCTTAAAAGATAATGAGACATCCTTTCTATGGGTATGCCAAGAGGGCTCTCCTGCAAACTGGATCAAAGATGTAAGGTCACCTAAAACTGCTCGGAGAAAATGAACTAAACGTGAATAAAGCCTGCCACAGAAAGCACTTCACTAACTTGGTACTTCTTCACTCTTGTAACCCTGGTGATACTGTGGCTGTCTATGAGCACTTCCTGTGCAGAGACCAGCGTCAGTGACCAGACACTGTCTTAGAAGATGGCCGAGGACTTGGGTTCTCTCCACAGACTACCTTATGTATTCAGAAAAGGAAGGGAAGATTTCCCTTTCTGCAGGGAACTGAATGAAATATACAAAAGTTCATTCTTTGATTCATGAAAGGAATCCCCAGAGAACGTTTACAAGATCTTTTTGGGTGTTCTGCATGGTCCCACTAAGTAGCTTTGGCTTTCCTGGAACACACTATAAAGAGCATGCCTGGAACTCACAGAGACCCGCCTGCCTCTGCCTCCCAAGTGCTGAGACTAAAGGTGTGTGCCACTTGCCCAGCTAAAACATCCTTTTTTAGTGGACATTTGAAATAGATGAGTGACAATAAGCCTTCCAGAAATGCATCAGTGCAGCAGTGACTTGGCTCGGCTGCATGAGTCCTTGGTGGTGGGTGTGGCCTCGCTCCTTTACGGCTCTAAATCAATGTGCCCTGAAGCCTGCCCCAGACCAATGGAGAGACTGCAGTGAGAGCTACATCAGTTAGAACTTCAGTTAAGGTAGGAAGAGAGTGGGCTAATGAAATGAACAAGGAAATCAAATCCATAGACAGATAGGCTGTTTCTCCAACACCTTCATTCTTCCAAATGGCAAAAAGATGTTCTTGGGCGCTGCTTGGGGTCAGGTACCCTCGTTTCCCCATCTGAGCCTCGTCAATTCCCGGAGCCGCTGGTACTCCTTCTGTAATGAGATACATCCATTTTTGTCCCCATTCTTGAAACGACCATAAACATCAATCTACAGAGCAGTCTCTTCAGCCCAGACTTCCACCCACACTCTGATTTCTGGTGTAATGAATGCAACACACTATTAAATAAAACCAGAAAGGAAGAGCACTCGAGGGCATTCCCACTAGCTCATATTATTAACATAACTATTTTCACTTTTAAACATTATTTTCCAGTGCTTTCCATGCAAGTACTTTATATGACATTGAGATTTTGCCAGGCATAGTGGCGCAGGCCTATTACTCCAGGACTTAGGACCATGAGGCAGAAGGATTATGAGTTTTAGGACAATTTGGCCTACAGTGAGATATTATTTAAAAAAAAAAACAAAAATCTTGCATGGATTTATTTTCATCAAAACTGTTCATTTGCTGCTGTAAGAGGAACACATGAACAATTGCTATATAATTTTCATCTGGCTACATTTTTGTTACTGAGACAATCTTAAGTAGCCCAGGCTAGCCTTGAAGTCTTGATCCTCTTGTCTCCACCTCAGTACTGGGGTGAGACTCAGTCTATGCAGCCATGCCCAGATCCAACCATCATTTCTATGGCTGGATGACTCTCTGCTGAGGAGACTTTCTGATTTATTTAACTACACTCTTCTATTTGGACATTCAGACTGATTCTATTTTTTTGCTTTTCTAAGTGAACATTATTGGGCTTCGTTACAGATTACTAGGAGAATATGCACCAAGCATGAACGAGACCCTGGGTTTAATCCCCCGTACTGGAAGAAACAAGTAACATTATCTTTATGGACTCAGGATTCACCAGAGAGGGTCAGGGAAACAGAAGTAAAAATAAATAAATGTGGGAAGGTGTTTTTTTAATTGTGTGAGTGTGAGAATGTATGTTCAACTGTGCACACACAGAAGTCACACACACAGAAGTCACACATACGGAGGCTGCCTTCTCACTACTTTGGGGAGTGGGTTCTCTTCGTCCGTTATGAGTCCTGGGACTAGAATGTAAGATTTGGGCCCTGAGCATTTTCATCCACCCAGCGCTCTTACTAGTGCCTGTGTAAAGATGTCTACATGTTCAAATTTAAGAAATTTGACTAATTTAAGGCTAATTTAAGAAATACCACACTAGTAGGTGAGGTTGGCTTCTCGGACTAGCTAGGCAAGACCTCTGAGACCCTGATTACTAGCTCTGCTCAGATCAAGTAGAAAATAGTA
The DNA here is from genome assembly GCF_004785775.1 of Grammomys surdaster. Classification (NCBI taxonomy): domain Eukaryota; kingdom Metazoa; phylum Chordata; class Mammalia; order Rodentia; family Muridae; genus Grammomys; species Grammomys surdaster. The sequence continues at coordinate 14,078,664 of NW_021604591.1, forward strand.
TTTGAGGTTGCCATTTAGGAAGCTGACTTCTGACACTCAGATGAGGAACAAAGGTAATTTAAGCATTCTATAGGCTCAAAATTGTTAGCATTTTCTGGGATGCCTTAACTGAAGTGAAGCACTGCTTAATTTTCCCTTTTCTGGATTTATCAAGGAACTGTCGGAGCCATTTGGTGCTTCTCTGAAACAGGAAAAAAAGTCTGCTCAACAAGCAGAGTCAGGGCAGGTCAGGGTTTGCTGGCAGACCTGCTGGGGTATGGAATGAAGAGGTACCCTTGAGGCTCAAGGCAAGGGGCTAATGAGTCTATTGACCATGGTGGAAGGAAGAGGGAGGTTTTTTGAGTGAGAATGAATGTCTTGTTTCAGAAAATTGCTTCTGTTAGCTTGTGGCATTGCTTCCCACAGTACTGTAGTATAAGAAGTCGATGAGAAGTACACCCGGGGCTGCTGTGGTAATGACCTGCAGCCCGCCCATGTCTGTCTCTTACATCTTTTTTTTTTTTTTCTGTCTTTCCTATAATCATCCTCACTCCCCCTCAGAGGACCGGTACAAAGAACTATGCTGTGATTCTGTTTACCACACTTAAGAGTGCTCAGGACAAGCCGGGCGGTGGTGGCGCACGCCTTTAATCTCAGCACTTGGGAGGCAGAGACAGGCGGATTTCTGAGTTCGAGGCCAGCCTGGTCTACAAAGTGAGTTCCAGGACAGCCAGAACTACACAGAGAAACCCTGTCTCGAAAAACCAAAACAAAACAAAAAAAAAAAAAAAAAAAAAAAAAAAAAAAAAAAGAAAAGAGTGTTCAGGACACAGGTGACAGCTGCCGGCTGGTACACACCTTCCACATCCTCTAAACTATCCACAAACAGTGCTGTCTTGCCGTGTTCTGTACTTTTAGTTAACTTTTCCATTATATCGATTATTTATTTATTGTGGAGTGAGTGTATAACAGTGGGTGGGTGAAGGCCAGAGGACAGCCCTCAGGAGTCAGCTCTCTCTTCCCATTGTGGGTCCTGGAGATTGAACTCAGATTGTCAGGCTTGGCAGGAAGCATCTTTGCTGAACCATCTTGCCAGCCCAATTGTGGGTGAATAATATATTTAAGAATTGTTTATGTTGGGTGTGGTAGCACACACCTTTAACCCAGCACTTAGATGGCAGAGGCAGGAGGATCTCTGTGAGTCCAAGGCCAGCTTTATCTACATAGTGAGTTTCAGATCAGCCAGGACTATTCAGCCAGACCCTGTCTCAAACTCCCTCCCCCCAACCAAAAAATGAGGAATTAGATAAAAAAAGCAAAACAAACAAGTAAACAAGCAAAGAAAACAAAAACAAAAACCAACCAAAACAAGGACAATCTTCTATAGGTTCCTAACACCCAGACTTCTGGATACGCCTTATTCTTACAGTTACTGCAAAAGATTACCTCAAATGAACGGGCTTGACAAAGGCTTCTTTATCATTAGATATCTGATCCACAACTAGAGTTATTATTGAAAATTCTGAACATCTCGTTTTCAGTGTATTAGCATTTTCTAGGACTAGCTAGAGGGTCACGGTAGCAACTGTCAAGTGGTGCTAACATAGAGAAAATGTTTCTATGGCTATTTGCAGGTAAGTAAAGGAAAATGCACTCTTGTGCTATTAGGGTTCACTATCCAAGAACACTTAGCAGTCTTTCTAAACAGGGTGTGGGATCCCACTCTGGGTTCTAGAATACAGGCAGGCCATGACCAAAGTAACTGGCAAGCTTCAAATGAGGCTTGCAAGTTAATAGTGCCACGCTAGTGCTGATGGATGCCTACAGCGATCTAAACGATTACAAATGAACCAAGTGAAAAACGACTGTATGGGAACCCACTGTGCTTGCTACCCTGTAAGTCTGAATTTGCTCTACATGAAAGGTCTATTAAAAACCAGTAGACAGATTTGTTATTTACACCAACTCTTGTCAGAGTCTCAAGGTAAAAGACTGAACATTCATCTCAGGGTGGGTTGGGTAGAGATGAGTACACATGAATGCATTTCCCTGTATACTCCATATTCGAAAGCCCTAGACAAGGTCCACTGATAATGTTATCTGCTGTGCACTTTCATGAATGCGGTGCCCTCAGCTCTGGGTGGGCTCTATTATTGCCACTATGTGAGCTGCCAACAAGTCTGAGAAGCAACCTCTCTGAGCCTCTCATGGCACACAACAGAGCCAACTGCACATCTCAGGTTCTGTTTTTTTCTGATTTGGCATATAGATTATATGATTTAAAAAAGGAAGTGGAACACCTAGTAAACATGCACAACAAAACGAATACTAGTGCCAGCACTTCTCAAAATACCTTATTTAATTCTCATCTCAGAATTACACAACAAAAACCACATTAAAAAAGGAAAGTTGTTCATTCTAGTTTTTTCTCTACAACCCATGACTGGAGGAGCAGAGCTGACAAGATGCCCTCTGCCTACAAGGACTTAGGCGAATAGTCAGGAACAACTGGCAGGAAGGCCTCATGTTTTCTCAGTTCTTTTAATTTCTAAATATTATTCAAGATAAATCCATGCTTGCTACATAATGAAATACTTAAAACATTTGCCAGGCAAAACTAAAAGTTCTTATTCAATAACCTTTGAATGGCTGGGGGCTGTGACACATGCCTGTAATCCCAGAGTTTCAGAATGATCAGGAGGTTACGGCCAGTTTACACTACAAGAGACTCCGTCACAAAACAAAACAAAACAAAATCTTTCAAAGAGACAGCTACATACTCCTACACTAAAAGTACATACTCATACACTAAAAGGCAGGAGGATTGAGAGTCTGACATCAGCCTAAACTGCAAAGCAAGATCTTGTCTCAAGACGCCCAAACCAAAACCAATGATCTGAGAACATAGGTGCCTGTAGGGCACTGTCTCACAGCATAGCCCCTGCTATCCCTTCCTGGTGACAGCCCTGGTCTTCCCCAAGCTTTCCCGGGGACCTAAGGAGCCTGGAAGCATTTAAGACACACATGAGAACATGGCTAGGGCTCCTAGGAGAGCCAGCTGCTTACCTGGGAGTCCTGCATCCTTCTGGCCAGATTTCTTGTGCACCATGGCTGGGTACGTGATTGTTAGCTTACTATTGTGCTCCTTTCGAACCACTGACCGTCCCGTCCTACACACAGGGAGATTTGCAGAGAGAAACAAACCCAAGTGAGACATTTAATAACAATGCTAAGTGACTGGCCAAAGCCATCTCAAGCAGGGAACGGGAACTGCTGAGGGCCAGCACTCACTTGCAGTGCGGACAGCGCTTAGCAGCCATGTGTGTCTTCCAGAAGTTAGCGACAAGTTTGCTTCTGCTCTCGCATACATTTTTCACCTGTTTAAAAAGTCAGAGAATATTAGAGTGACTAATTTTTAGGTAAGGCCTCATTCTGTAGCCCAGACTAGCCTCAAATTTGTTATCTTTTGCTTTAGCCTCTCAAATAATGGGATTATAAACGTGTCCCACTGTACCTGCACCAGAGTGTCACGCTGAAGAGAATCCAATCTGTATGTTTTGAATGGTTTTTTACTTTTTATTTAAGTAAAGACTGCCCTGTGGAGGTTTGAAGGAGAAATGTCCCCATAAATTCAGGCATTTGAACATGTACTCAGTCCCTAACTGGTGGCACTGTCTGGGGAGGTTATGGAAGCTTTAGGAGATGTGGTCTGGCTGGAGGAGGGGTATCAGTGGGGACAGGCTGTAAGAGTTCATAGACCTGCCCTACTTCTGGTGCGATTTCTGCTTTATGTTTGCAGCTGAAACTGGGAGACCAGTCTGTCAGTCTGGGGCCTCCTGCCATTACAGCTCCACTGCTGGAGCGATGCAGAGAAACTCCTTCCTCACAGCAACAAAGAGTAACTGAAATATACCTGCACGTAAACAAAAGCATCCCGCAAACTAGTCTTTAATACAGGCTTCTGTGTGGTTTTATTCAAGGTAATCAAACATCAAGGACAAGGCACTGAGGTTCCTCAAGAAGCACTTTTTGGTCTTGAAATTGCCAACTGCATCCTACGCCCCAGGACAGATGACGCTGACTTTGATGATGCCGGGTATCAGTTGGCAATAAGGGCAGAGCCTTTGACTCGGAAACATTAATATCTCTATGTGAGCAAGTACTTGTTCTTACTCTGGTTTATTTGTCACTCGGGCAATCTCTGCATTCTTGGTTTACTTACTAAAATGCCCAGATGAACCTGTCACTCTCATGTACAGTACCATAGACACGGCCCTCGGGTCTCTCTTGCTAAAGGCACAGACTGACTGATACAACTTCATAGAGGACTTTAACCCTGACATACTACACCTTTGGGTGTATTTTCAAAGATGTACTGACTGTAATTAAAAATTTACATCTGCTAGTATGACACTGGAGAAGTCAGCTATAGCAGATGAACACTGATTGTTCAGTCTCGCTATCAGTAATCACTGAGACAAGAATCGACACTTGGCGATGGAACAGCAGGTAAAACGATCCAAGGCACATATAACACACAAATATACTAGTTAAAGGCAACAGGAGGCAGAGCAGAGCTAGAGTTGAGGAGAGCCCTCCCACACCCCAAGAGGCCCTGGCTAAGCTCTTCTAGCTCCCCAAAGCCTCTGCCAGGATCCGGTGCTGCTCACTGCAGGCCGGATTCATACTCACTGCTTGAACATCAGGGACTTCACTGTCCCAAACTGAAGCAAACTTGCCAGGATTAGGCTTTTCAAGAACACAACTAAGAAAAAGATATTTCCTGAAAAGGAATTAATGTAGACTTTTTTTTTTTAAGTTTTGTTTTGAAATGATGTGAACGTATGTTTATCAGTGGTGTGTGCATGTGAGTGTTGGTGACTACAGAGGCCAGAGGCATCCGATCTCTCTGAAGCAGGTGGTCGTGAGCCATCTAACATAGGTGCTGGGGAGTCAGACTCCGGTCTTCTGAAGAGCAGTACGCACTCTTAACTGCTGAGCCATTTCTCTCAGCAACAACTGAGTTCTCCAGGGCAACTCTTGGAAGAAGTGTGAGGAAAAGCTAAGGGGGTTTAATGTCACTACTGTCTTTAACTGTAATGTCATCTCTCTAGACAAATCTTGACTGTTTAACGTGACCCTCATTCATAGTATCAGATCAAGAATATAACATTTCTCAGAAAGCTGTGACTAGAAAGATCAAGAATCCATTAGGGGGCTTAGGATAAGCGCAGGTTAATTTAGCTTGTAAGACAAGCCTCAGGGTATAGCTGGGCTCTCCCTGATGCTTCCCCAGACGGCTCTCAGGGTTCCCAGAGTTGTGATTCTCTTGGCCTCAAATAGGTCCCACCCAGAAGCGTTTGGAACTTCCGTGGAGCCCTGCTCTAGATCAATTAAGTGGTATGATACCTGGTCATAAAGTGAATTCAATTTCAAGTTTCCTCTTATGGTTGATTATCTACCCTATTCATTCAGAGCAAATGAATTCTTTCACAGATGCCTCAAGGGACAGGTAAGACAGCAGGGATTTAGAGAAAGTGCAGGGTAGGGGATGGAGTGGAGGTAGAGACAGACAATGTTCTCAACACAACTGCTTGCTGGATACTATACTTAAGACTAGTGTCATCTAACACTAGTCTAGTTAGCCACTAGTTAGCCCTGCTGTAGCCATGAAGATGAGGAAATGAACAATTGTGAAATTCTCAAAGTTTGCAAAATCATGGGACTCATAAGGGCCAGAGCTGGGACTGAAACCCTGGGAAAGTCTACTCTGGGAAGTCAGAAACTCGTGACGGTATAGAGAAACTGTGGTTACTACACTAAAAGCAGACCATTACACAACGGTAGATGTTGGTAACTTACATGTGCACCCTGGGACCCCAAGAGGTTGTTCTGGAGAATTTTGCTTGTGTATTCTTCTAACTCTTCTTGAATTTCAAAGGCAGAAGGATCTGCAGTTTCTTCCAGAAACTAAAAGAGAGGAAAACTATTGTGTTACTACAGTCAAGTAAATGTCTGATGAACACCATGGTTGGAACTGGCCTTTTCAAGGATAGAGATCAATCTAGGAAATTAAACCATAGCTACTGTACTACATTTTTAAAACAGTGAAGTGGGGCTAGGGATGCCATTAGCCTCAGGGCAGAGTACTCAGAGTATATATGAGGTGGGGGTCACTCACTATTCTTATGCACCTAGGTGAGGGTCACTCAGTATCCTTATGTATCTCTATGGAAGACACTATAGCCATGGCCTCACATTCATTTTGTAACTCGTCAATTTTATGCTTTTCATTTTGAAGCCCCCAAATGATACAGGAACAGGAATCAACACCTAGAATCAGTACAAAGATGATAGCAAATGGGACATCACCACTTCCCAACCCCAACAAAGTGAGGACCCAAAGGGTAACACCATTAGGAAACAACACTTGTACAGTTGTACAGGCAGACCAGAGCTGTGAACCTCAATTATGCAGGTTTCAGATGGGAAGAACCACCCAAGAAGCAGTAGGCCTCCTCTCTGAAGGAAGGCAGCAGCACTCTAGCATATTTGCCAGTAATCAAAAGTAAGTATACTATCACTAGGGAAGAGGAGAGGGTTTCTAATACAGTGACATCAAAGGCTGCCAAATATATACATGATTATATATTACAAGTCTATTGCATACCTTATAAAGAAAAAGGAAAATAAAGATAGGAGGCATATGAAAATAAGATTAAATTTGGGTAAGAAAAATCCCTAGAAAAATATAACTTCTTTAATTAAAGGCATTGGAGCATCTTTTTCTCTCATTTCTCTCTTTTTTTGTAGGCAAATCTGACCATGGATTAATTGTTTAGCTTTGTTCTCCTGGAAGCAAATAAGAGGAGAATTTCTGCTAATGCAGCAATCTGTCCAGACTTGTTAGACTGAATCTCTGTGGAGCGGGCTGAGTGCCTAATGGAAACCTCGGCTCTTCTCTGCTTCCTGACATCACGTCCTCAAGGCCCCCAGTAGCACAGAACTACCATGAAACATGAAATGCAGGCATTGTCCTATCTAATGCCTGTAGGAGTCTCATCTTCTACTAACTCTTCCTTACAGGGTATTTTATAGAGAACGTCTTGAGACTGGAAAGATGGTTCAGGAATTAGGAGCACTAGCTGCTCTTCCACAAGACCTATTAACCTTTCCTTTCCACTACCTCTGGTGGGCGGTGGGCTGGAAGGGAGGTTAAAGCATTTAAGAACCCTTATTAAAAGTAGGTTTTGAAAAAAATGTAAGCCTACAATTCCTATTGCCTTCAATAGATTATAATTTTTTACTGCCATGGTTTGCTCTGATTGTCCCAGATGTGGCACTGTGAATCCCTCACTTGAGCTGTGTCCTTTTGGCTAAGTTTGAGAACCAACCTGCTGTCTGGCATGGCATGTTACAAACTACTGGAATTCCTCTGATCCTGGTTTATAATCAGCCACTTCCTTAAGGAACCCTTGGACAAGAACTAATACGCCTAGAAGGTCAGATGTGCTGCCATCCACCTCTTCTACCGCTGCCCCACACGACCCAGGAAAGTACCCAGCTACTGGCATCACTGTAAGATATAAGGGTCAAACATTCTGGAGACTACTGGAGTGGCTACAATAAGAACAACATTCAAGCATCTCTTGATATCCTGGTTTCCATTATCAACCTACCCTGCTGAGAATTCGCTCAAGCTCATAGACTGCTTGTAGGGCTCCGACTTCCAGGACCCTCAGCTGGCAGACCAATAGGTGAATTGCAGCCCGAGGACAAGTCAGCATGTGGCAATTTAAACAGGAGCCTCGGAGCAGCAGGTACAGTTTCTAAAGAGTGGGGACAAAAGGAAGCAGGCATCAGAAAGAGACACAGTGGTGATTTTCAGTGCACATGAGATTTTTCTTTCCTTAAGAATTCTACTTCTG
>NW_021604591.1:14086670-14156120 GCF_004785775.1 Grammomys surdaster
AAACCAAAAAAAAAAAAAAAAAAGAATTCTACTTCTGCTTCTATGCCTCAATAGCCTTTAGACCCTAACAACTAGACAAACATTTTTCTTTTACGGTTTCATTTTAAAGCATTCAAATTTGAAACTTACAATAGGATGCACCGTTTGTTTTACACCAATAAATAGCTGTAATACTCAACGAAGACAAGAGCCTTCTTCAATATGCTACACCACAATCTGAAAAACTTAAAAAGAACTCCCGGGAACTAGGTCACTTGATACTGAGCCGAACATAACACCAGTGCAGTCTAGACAGGGGCTTCATTTGGATGTTACTGGTCTTCCTTTGGGGCCTTGCTTCTCCTGCCAAAAAGTCACACTGCAGAGGCACCTGAAAAGCCAGTAGCCTTGGAGCACCAGAATTCCCTCTAATTATTAGGGGGTGACCGCCACTGAGCGTTCTGAAGGGCACAGAGCTCTTGAAGCAAAAGGCATTAAGTCTTGGATAGGTAGGATGTCTCACTAAACCTTTCCCTCTTACATGAACAGAATCAAGCTGTAGCTTTTCTCAACTGGAATCAGACTGAAACTCTTGGTAAGTCTGTAGGTTAAACTGAAGCTACAGGGTAAGCATCCCTCATCTGAGGCTCTAAAATGCTAAACTTCTTGAGCCCTTATATACAAACAAATTTAACACCTGACTTCATGATTTTGGACTGAAGTAAAGATGTAGACACATTAGAAATACATACAATTCCGTTCAGGTTGAGTATATGAGGTATATATAAACTATGAGTGAATTCTTTCTCTCTTTCTTTCTTTCTTTCTTTCTTTCTTTATTTATTTATTTATTTATTTATTTTTGGTTTTTTTTCAAGACAGGGTTTCTCTGTGTAGCCTGGGCTGTCCTGAAACTCACTCAGTAGACCAGGCTGGCCTCGAACTCAGAAATCCGCCTGCTTCTGCCTCCCAAGTGCTGGGATTAAAGGCGTGTGCCACCACTGCGTGCGCTGCAACTGCCATTTAAGAGTGAATTCTTTGTTTATACTTGGGTTTCATTCCTACAATATCACCATTACATAGGCTGTAAGTATTCTAAAATCTGAATTTCTAAACACTTTTGGTCTCAAGCATTTTGGACAATGGACACTTAGGCTGTGCCATTCTAGGTCCCTAAAAGTTTTTTTTCCCCCTAAAGAAAGAGGAACAAGAGGTGATCCCCACAACCCCAGAAGTCCCAAGACCCACATGCCCCGGACAACACATACATCGAAGAGGAGAGGGTTGTAGACTGTGAGTGGCAGATCAATGTGTCCCAGGTGTCCGGAGCAGTTGTTGAAGTCCTGCACGCATGTAGAGCAGACTTCTTTGGAATCGGCAGGACCCAAAGCCAAATCATACAGGCCGTTTGCTGAAGGGTTTCCCAGGCTGTCCACATAGCGAGGGTTTGTAATGGATTTAACACTTAACTTCCTAAAGAGATTAAAGAAAGACCCAGGGAAAGTTCAGGTTATTAACTTCTCTGATACTGAAGTGAGAGAGGCAGGTTATAAACCAGACCTGATTAAAAGCCCAACTTGTTCAATGAAGGAAATGTCAAACAATAACTCCTGTGCACAGAATAACGATTCAAGAAAATTAATCACAAATAAAACCATAAAAAAACAAAACTTACTTTATGCAAGGTTTCATTACTTTGCTTAATGGGACTGTCAAATAACTAGCCATGTACCACCAAGAGCATGTTACTGTGCCACATGTAACAGTAACCATCATACAGCCTATGTGTGCTCTACCCAACTGTATTTGGATGTTCATACAATGTAACAGTTGGAAAATCTCCTTAAATGTCACACAAATATACTTTTACAAAGCCAATTTTGCCCTTTAAATCTCTTCTAATTTAGAAAATTGAGGGGAGCCAGATTGTCCCAAGACTTTCTCAGAGGCAGGCTCTGATGAAAGGACAAAGAAAACATTAGTTCTGTGTCCTTGTCTGGGAGTGGATTTGACAAAGCCAGTCTAGGAGAGGACCCAATGCCTCAAAGAGGTCAAGGCTGCAGCTTCTTTGGACCCAACTCTTCCCTCTGGGATATGGTTACCAGTCCTCAGGCAGCCATGCCTGAGGTATTCTGTATTCTTTGCCAACATTGTCCAACTTAGCTCTCTGTTGATCTTGGCCATTTTCCCCCTACAAATAGTATATAAGATGCTGTACTTCTTGGCATAATAAATTTGCTTGGCATAGACATAGCTTGTGTAAGACCTCCGGACCCCAGCTTTTATCCTATCCTCTATCTTTTCATCCCTTGGCAAGTCCCCTTCAGGACCCAGGTCCAGGTTAGAAAATAAACGTAAGGACAAAGGTACCGTCCTGATTTTGCACCCTAGCAAGAACGACAACAAATAAGTGAGTTGTGTGGTCAGGTAAACTGATGGTAGTGCATAAGGAGCAAAGCTGTGCAGAGCCGGGAGACTCCCAGGGTCAAGCCCACTGTAAGGACCAAGGCTACTCAGAGAGCTCTGCTGCTGCGGCTCTCATCAACGTGGTTACCTTTCCGCTGCTAAGCTAACGTCAACAGACACTTTAACTCAATGATGTGTCTGTGGTCTTTTCCCCCAGCATGGAGTCAGTAATGTTAAACAAATTACTTAGCTGTCTTGTTTTCAACTCTAATTTTTCAAACTACAATAAAATATACATAAAACTTAACACGTTATTCATTTTTTTGTTGTTGTTTTTTTTTTTTTCGAGACAGAGTTTCTCTGTGTAGCCTTGGCTGTCCTGGAACTCACTCTGTAGACCAGGCTAGCCTCGAACTCAGAAATCTGCCTGCCTCTGCCTCCCAAGTGCTGGGATTAAAGGCGTGCGCCACCACCTCCCGGCCACGTTAATCATTTTTTAAGAGTTCCGGGGTATTAAGTACACAACACGGAGTCGAGTGGGTGGAGCGGTGGTGACAAGACTTTTATCCCAGCATTAAGGAGGCAGAGGCAGGCAGACATCTGGGAGTTCCATGACAGCCTGGTCTACAGAGTTCCAGGAGAGCTAGGACTACACAGAGAAACCTTGACTCGAAAAACCAACAAATCAACCAACCAACCAACCAACCAAAAACCCCCAAATCCCTCAACATGTACTCCTCTTTCACAAACTAAAAGGAACTGCCTTTCCATTCTAACACCTGGTTTGTATTAGGCTTTTGCTATGTCACCTACACATCAAATCTTACCTTTTTCTCTCTCCTGCCACTGTCCTAGGTCGGTTCTCCAGTCATGCTCTGACCGTCCTTTCCTTCCTCCTCCATCCTCGCACCTATCTAGTCCTGTCCACCCTCCAACAGCTGGCAAATTTACTCCGAAGTGCAAATGTAACCAAGCTAATAGCACCCTTACAACCTTTCTAGGAGTCTGCCCTTGGAAAAAGGGTACTTCATATAAACCCACAACAGTGGTTCTCAGCCTTCCTAATGCTGCAACCCGCAAAATACAGTTGCTTATGTTGTGGTGACCGCCAACTTCAAATTATTTCATTGCTACTTCATAACTGTAATTTTGCGTCTTTTATGAATTGTAATGTAAATGTTTGATATCTGACCCACAAAGGGGTAGAAACTCACAGGTTGAGAACTGCCGACCCACAAAGGTTTCCCTTGGTGAGACCAATGCTGAAAGTTTTGGATCTGGCACTAAACAATTAATGCTCTCTTTTATCGAGTGAGAACTGGTAGCTTTCCCTCTCCATCAGAGTAAACGCCATGCCCTTAAAATGACACAGGGGTGGGGGGCTCCTGGTCTCTGACCTCACTTTATACTCCAGTCACCTTGGCCTCCTTGCTGTTCCTGAAAACCACAGGCAGTGAAGATTTAAATAGTCATAGTACAACAGAATATTCACAAATGCTCAAAAATTACATGAAAAGCTGCTCATTATTCTCAAATGAATGCAAGTCAAAACCACAGTGAGATACCACCTCAACCCATCAGTGTACGATTGAAAAAACGAGCACACAAACACACACAAACACACACACAGCTGAAAAGGATGTGGAGAGGGTGGAATCTTTATATATGGTTGAAGGGAACATACAATGGTGCTGATATTATGAAAAACAGAGTAACTCTTCCTTAAAAAGTTAAAAATGGCATTAATGTCTGAACCAGGAATTCTGAGTCTGGGTATATACACACACCTTAATAGAAGCATTATTCACAATTGCCAAAAATTGGAAATAGCCCAAATGCCCATCAGCAGATGAGCTGATGAAATGGCATGTATATAGACCATGTACTATTTACTTAACCCTAAAAAGGAAATAAGTTCTTATCTACTTATCTATAATTTTGAGGACAGCATGCTAAACGCATAAGCCAGTCACAACAAGTCAGGCACTGACTGACTCCGTTTATTTAAATAGGGGCCTGGAACAGTCAGAGTAACTGAAATAGAAAGTAAACAGGTGGCTGCCATGCGGCAGGGGCAGGGGCTTGCAATGTTAAGATGGTGTGTTCTAGAGGTGAGGGGAGTGGTGATGTTACCACAGCGTGGTGTACCTTTTTAATTTTTGGGTTTTTCGAGACAGGGTTTTTCTGTGTCCAAGCAGTTCCGGAACTCACTCTGGTAAACCAGATTGGCCTCTGCCTCCTGAATGTTGGGATTAAAGGCGTGCGCCACCACGGCCCGACGGCACGTTGAGTTTTAGGTGAAAGTCTAAAAAGTGTGTATGCTAACGCGATCAAAATGAGGATTAAAGAAGAGTCACCAGGAATTCATAACCATGATCTTGATCCAAAATTTAAAAGTTCATCATTACTTGGACCAGAGGAGACTAATTAGAAAGCTGATAAGCGTGTGACGGAATGAGAGTATAAATGACATAAAACTAGTTGATTAATGAGGAAGATGAACACATGAAAAGACCACTTCCATTGCATTCATTCCTACTACTAGCACGCAGGCAGGCAGCAAGGACAACCCCCCCCCCCCACACACACACACACTGGATCGGCTCAAAGCCTTCTGGGAATCGTAGTTCCCGGCTCCAACTTCCACAACCCTGCTCTACACACACCCTACTAATTCCTTACTTGAGCTCCTCGGCCGAATACATCCCGAAAGAAATGCCCTGAAGCCGCCTCCATGGCGTGTGCTTGGAGGCCAGCATCTTCCGAGTCAGTTTTGAGGTCCGTCACTATGAGAGAAGTTTCAGTCAGCCACAGAGAACTCCGCTTCAGTCTTACTGCATAGAGCCACCATGTGTTTTTCACTGCGCTTGCGTGCGGGAAACGCGGCCTAGCGTATTGGCTTGGACGAGTTCATTTTTGCTTTCGGGGTCGAGTAGTGGGTGGAAGAAAACAGTCTCAAAACCTTCATTCAGTTTAAAAACAAAATTACACATGAGACGTTAGGAGAGCATTTTAAGTAAATTTATTCGAGGTGAATGATGTGTATTGAGCCTTCCGTTGCTAGTCTTGCCAAACATGACCTTGTAACCACCCATTTGGAGATGAGATGTTCCATTCCAGCCCCGCCCCTCGACCCCGTCGGCGGAGGGCGTTCCCAACGCGCTCTGCGAAGAATCTGAAGATGGCGGCAGCGGCGGCCACTCGCCGTTTGCCGTTTCGCAGCGGGTTAGTCCTGCTGCAGACCATTCGGGGGGCGGGTGTGTGTGAACCGAAGTTCTGTTGCAGGTAAGAAGACCCAGAGTCAGTTTGATCTTGCATTTCCCTGAGAGTCGTGGAACTAGGTAAGATGCAAAGGTATTTGCATGGTGGAGGCCCCGCGCTCTCAAGGGTAGCTAACACGAGGTAGTCGCGTATTGATTTAAGTTTCGAACTGCGAGTATTCTTTCGGGAGATTTTTGTTGGTTGGTTGTTATTCTATATAGAGGTAAAATTACCCTTTAAACTAAGGTCCTGTTCATGTGAAGTTTCCGTGAGTGCCTCTACAAGCCCCTACACAAATTTCTTTAAACCCCTTCCCGTATTTATTTTAACCCTGCCAAAAAGAAAGGGCAAAGTAATAGACCTTTCCCAAATAAAGGGCAGATTATTATCACCAGTGTGACTGAGCGTTATGAGAACCTTGAGCTAAGAAGATAAGGCTTTAGTAAAAACAGAAAAGCCTTAAAACGTCTGACCCTAGTCTTTCGATCTGATGGTAACAGTTACAACTTAGAACATGTTGCAAATACTTATGTAATTTCTTTTTACATCCTTCATACAGTAGCCTGGTGGAAGTATGAAGTATTTAGGTGTTGTGTAAACTTGAAACCCAATTTTATTTATTTTTGTATATTGATCCAGAGACTTCATATGAGCTAATTACCCACTCTACTACTGAGTTAAAATCACCTACCCAATAAAAAATTTTATGTTCATTGTTATATTCAGTTGGTTGATAGTAGAAAAATCTCTAGAGTAAATACTAAGTGGTGATAACTGAAAGAACTGTAGGGAAAACTGGAAGGAGAAAACCAGCTCCACAAAGTTGCTGTGTGGCCATGTGGGTGCAATCACACAAAATAATAAAAGCTTCTTAAAAATAAGTAAAATGGCACCTTTATCTTTGTTGATTTTATTTTAGGATATTAAGTGTGGAGTTATCCATGAATATGGTATTCTGAAACTTAATCATGAGCCAGTATTTGTATTCTGGACAAAAATAATTTTTTGAGGCTCTAAGAATATAGTGATTAAAAGCCTTGTGTTGTTAGTACATTGTTAATTATTAAAAGTAATGGAATATGATAAAGCTATGGGTGATCTTAGCTGTTCTGATCGCTTTAAGTGAGGCAGGTAGGCTTATGCTATCTGGATAATATCTAATAAAAATAGCTCAACTGAATTGATCCAAGCAGGTTAATTTCTGTGTATTTCAAAGCAGCTGTTCAAATTGTTCCAGTGCTATTAAATTTTCCCCTTTTAATCTAGATTGTTTTGTAATGAGAGTACATGCTTAAAAAATCTTGGCTGAGCCGGGCGGTGGTGGTGCATGCCTTTAATCCCAGCACTTGGGAGGCAGAGGCAGGCGGATTTCTGAGTTCGAGAGTTCGAGGCTAGCCTGGTCTGCAGAGTGAGTTCCAGGACAGCCAGGGCTACACAGAGAAACCCTGTCCTGAAAACAAACAAACAAACAAACAAAAAAATCAAATCTTGGCTGAGACTGTAACTTAGTGATCCAGAGCTTGCCTAGTCTAGTTTAGGCTCTCTCTAGTTTGATTTCTAACATCAGAAATGAATGAATCAGTCAATCTTGCCTGCCTGTAGTATGTGCATTGAACATGCTGTTTTAACCATGCCGTCCTAGCACACGTTGGTGTTAGGTATACAGCCTGGTCTGTTTGACCTTTGGTAATTAGAAAATGCGGCTTGAAATGTGTGCATGCGGGTGGAGAAGAGCTGAGACCATCAGCGAGCAGTACTAACATGAGGATTTGTTTTGTTTTTAATACAGATTTTATCCTGCAAGTGAGTCCCTCCCAAAGGTTGAAGGAACAGATATAACAGGTATTTTTAAAACTATGGAAATAGATTTTTTTTTTTTTTTTAATGAAAAGACATTGTATTTCTTTGGGTTAGAAAATTGATTATTTTTATTTTTTCTCTGTAAGGGATTGAAGAAATAGTCATTCCAAAAAAGAAAACATGGTGAGTATTTTGGGTATTACTGTAAATAAAACATAAGGATTTAAATAGTGCCTAGCACATAGACAAATACTATGTTGGCTGTTATTTTTTAAGTCTTGTGATATGATTCTATGTTTAAACTATACATTTAGTTTATAATTAAACTATTAGGTGTACTTTCTTGTATAATACTTTTGATTTGTAGCTGTATGATGCCATTATATAAACATGATTAGAGTCATTTGTTTTCCCCCCGCACAGGAGTAGGAACAGTGGCTGGCCGTGGTACCATACTCCTTTAGTGTCAGCACTCAGGGGCAGAGGCACAAGGATCTGTGCATTTAAGGACAAGTGTTCCTAGTGAGTTCATACAGTAATGCCCTGTCTTTAAAAACAGGAATAGGGATGATGAAACGTCGGAGCTAAGAATAGGGAGGGACTTGGTTACCTGTGAGTACAGCATCCCGGCTATAGCCCTTTGCCAACCTCTATACCCAGAAAACTGCAAGAAATGCACCAGGAAGAACATTTACAGTGTGCTACAGTCTAGCTGTCACCCGCCTGTGTTGTATCTTATAGTCCTGTATGTATGCAGTTTTACCCGTATAGCTAGCTGGAATTTAGGTATATATTGAGTGTTGTTTTGTAGTGGCATACTCCTCCTGCACTCGAGGCCGAAGTTGGAGGATTATCCCAAGTTCCAGGCCAGCCAGCCATTTTTTTAAAAATGCCTCTTCCTGTTGCCAGTTCTCACTAATGAATAGTGAGATGCATTAGATAAAGGGTGCAGGGAGGGAGAATGTGACGTGATTGTCGATTATGGTGGTAGTTCAGGCAGGCCTGTGGAGAATGTTGTTAGGAATCAAGAAATGGTTAGCAAGTCAAGGCCTTTAAAAAATTCAGTTTATAAGCTAGGAATGGTTTTTATGTAGTTGAGGGAAAGAGACTAAAAAAAATAATAAAGTAATTTGAAAATTATATTTAAAAATGTCAAATTTTGTGTGGATTGCAGCTTACCTTGTTCACATATTTCTTACCTTTTATTGTGTGCAGCCCTACCTTTATCACCCTCACCTCCCCCACCCCAAAAAAGAGGTGGTGTAGGGTGGATATTGAACCCTGATGTAGAGCCTCTGGTTTCTAGGCTTAGTAGATGTATTTTCAGACTATACATGCCTTTTTCCTTCAAGGCTGTGGTCTTCCAGATCACACAATGCCATAGGAAACATGAATAGATTTTAATTGTTGTGGATTTTCTTACATGAGAATGACATGATGAAGGCAGTGAATGAAGTTAGTTTACATTAAGAGGACAAGAAGCCTACCTAGGATTTATACAAGAAATATAATTTAAAACCTTCCAGATTAGCAAAGAGTGAAAATGTGTGCTCAGAAGTATCTGTTGATGGAAGAGCAAATTCTAACAATAATTTGGACAGAAATGGGATCAGAATTTAAGAAAATGTATCTTACTGGCTGGCTACTCAGAAGGAACCCTTGCATATGTACCCAAAGAGCTGGAGAGCACTCTGAGTTGAAACAGCCTAGACTCCCGTCTTTGGAGTAGACGTAGCATGTGAAGACATTAGGTACATCTGGATAGTCACGTGGATAATGGAAACCCATGTAAACATGTGCCGAGTGACACCAAGTTGGTTTTGATTACTTTTGTTGTTCTGTTTTAGTCTGCTTATGCTTAAAACTACCTTTAAAAGTTCCTGGAAGTGGAGGGTTCATAATGAACTTGCCTTGAACAATTGAAGCCTCAGCTTCAGTTCCTGATACTGGTTAAAACTGGGTTTAGTGGTACGTGCCTGTCCTACCACCAAGGATGGGGGGACAAGAGGACCAGACGTTTAAGGTCATCCTCAGCAACACAGGGAGTTTCAGACCAGCCTAGACTATATGAAACCCTGTCTCAAAAGAAATTTTTTTCTGGAGATAAGAAGATGATGTTGGGTAGGATCACACTATGACATCAGACACCATAGTAAGGATGCAAGTGAGTCACTGTAGCAGCTTTCCTTTAGTTCCATGGTAGAGGTAAGAGCCAATAGTTTAGATAGATAGCAAGAGTCCAGAGAGATGCTCTAAGTGAGTTGAAGGAAGTCAGCATGGTAGGTTCATGGGTAGAGAGAGGGAATCATTTTTCCTGGGTAGTGAGTGATATTAGAGACCACTTAGAGTGCATCTGAAACAAAGGGAAGGAGGAATGTGTACCTAGATGTCAAAAGAACCAGGCTTTTGGTGCTCAGGGTCTTCCCTACAAGAACTCTAAGCTCTATTCTCTAGCACTTGATTACTGAGTTAGAGTCTAGCTCTGAAGTCCAGGTGGTCTCAAACCTTCAATCCAGCCTCTTTCTCCTTCTGAGATTATAGGATTTGCAGTCATGCCTGCGTCTCACCTATTTCTGTTGTAGTGGCTTTGAGAAATAAGTCCTGGCCCTAGGTGAGAGATGAATTGTCATTTTGTTTTATGCCCAGTGTCCTCGGAGAGCAGAGTGACTTGTTCATCTTGTAAGTATGAATAGTCTTGATAAAGGTTGACTTATGGTTCTTATTCCAGGGAAAAAGTGGCTGTTCTTCAGGCACTTGCATCCACAGTAAACAGGGTAAGTAGGATTTTAAGGGTTAATAACACATTCAATGTTTCAGCCTTTTATTCATAATTAAACTGCTGCATATCTAGAAATTTTCTTAAAAGCTAATCAAATCTCTCCTTTTGGAAAGTAGGAAAACAGGTTTTGAAGGGACCAGCATAAGTTGGCTAGAATGTGACGCCCACGTAGTGTTTTTGCAGCTTACTGATAATTCTGTGTTCATATTGTTTTGCTTTTAGAGACGGGATCTCTCTATAATCTAGTTCTGGCTGTCCTGGTACTCGCTCTGTAGACCAGGCTGGACTTGTGCTCATAGAGATCCTCTTGCCTCTGCCTCCCAAGTGTTAGGATTTTTTAAAGGTGTGTACTACCGGGCCCAGCTCATACTAATAATTTTTAATTACTGGAAAAGGATCTTGAAATATTTGTTTCTAAAAATGACATAAAGTAATTAATTAAATTTAAAATTAATTAGTTTATAAAACAGGTGTTTATTTCTGAGGGATTTGGTAACCATGCCGCCATTGTCTGTTGTACTGACTCTAGATATGGGTCTTTCCGCTGGTCAAAATATAGATCTTTTGATGGGGGTGGTAGAACATGCTTTTAATCCCAGCACTTGAGAGGCAGAGTCAGGAGGAGCTCTGAGTTTGAAGCTAGTCTGATCTACATTATGAGTTCTAGGATAGACCAAAAAAAAAAAAAGCAAATTCAGATTTTGTTGGGTGTAGTTGTGCAAACTCAAAAACTTTGGAAGCATTGTAGACTAAGGCAGGAAGGAGCATTACAACTTTGAGGTCAGCTGTCCACATAGAACACCCTAACAGGAGGAGAGGTGACTGTGTAGGTTAGGGAGCTGGGGTTTGATACCTCCTTAGGTCTCCAAGAGACACACACAGTTCTGAGTAGCATTTCAGATACTTATTGACAGATGAACTGCTCAACAACTGTCCACCTGATTCTTGGGAGGCAAGGTCTCAGCAGAATGGAGAGCTCAATGAAAAAAGGCTAGTTTAACTAGCCAGTATCTGGGATATAGGAGGGCTGGCATACCCATCCCATACTTGTGAGTTCTGTGACTCGTGCTTGTATGGCAAGTGCTGGATCTATGAAGCCATTCCCAAGCCCCTGGAGAAGGATCTCTCCATTAAAGTTGCACATGGGCACATAGTGACTGTGCAGTGAAGGAAATCTTATAGCAGGAAACTCTTAGCAAGAGTAGTTAATTCATGGGTCCTTAACTAGAGTTTAAAACAGTGATAGTCCTGACAGCACGCTGAAATCCGAAGAAATAGGCTGAGGAATTAGCACAGTGCTAAAATGCTTATTAATTAATGTGTGTGAATTCTATCCTAGTAACAAGAGAAGACAAAACCTTTTAAGATGGAGCAGTAGGGTTTGTACTTACCAGCTCTATGTTGCACAAAATTGGAGAAAAGTCTTACTGATGTGTGTGTTTTCTTTTTATATATGCAGGCATATGATCATATTCCTACATGTATGTCTAATTAAAATTTTGTTTTACAGAACTTATGATTAGTAAAGCTTAGATAAATGTAGCAAAAATCTAAAAAGATATGTGTGCCTTTTCCACAGGATCCTACAGCTGTGCCTTATGTATTTCAAGATGACCCTTTCCTCATTCCAACCTCTACTATGGAGTCTGTGAGTGCTATTGAGTAACTTTTCTAGTAACTTTTAAAAGCCTTACTGGTTTGTGTAAGGATATATAAGTAGCTAAATTATTAAAATAAGAAACCTTGAAAAGCTTACAAATACTGACAAATTGGTAGACTCTGAATCTTAATTTTATCAAAAAAAATATTTAAGTATTGTTTCTGAAAAAGGTTTTGGTTTAGTTTTTGTTGCTATTTGTTTTTCTTAATGTTAAGGTCTTAACTAACACTTAAGCAAAACTTGTGTCTGTGGTGTATTGTATATAAAACATGACCTGAAATTAATGGCAAAGTGGGACTTCTTGTATTACTGTATTCTTTTTTTCTGGGGGAAAGGGAGAATTCTTGCTGAGGGTGTAGTTTTGCTTGAGTCTAAGTTAATATGTAAGTGTTAATTTGTATTTTTTTTTCTTATATAGCGTTCATTTTTATTGGCAAAGAAGTCTGGAGAGACTGCAGCGAAATTTATTATTAATTCACATCCCAAATATTTCCAAAAGGATATAGCTGAGCCTCATATACCGGTAAGGAGAGGTGATTGTGTCTTCTACATAGTAATAGTAATGTGAATACAAATTAAATCATACTTCCAAAGCTGATTTAGCCATATTAGTGCCCAGGATATTGGAGTGAGAACCTTTGCTAACCTTTTAAAATTCCTTTTTGTGTGTGAATCTTCTTTGTGGCAGTTCCTTTTCAGGGACCTCTAGTGGCTTCTGGCATTTCCTTATAAATGTTATCTTTATGAGGGCTCTATGTTCTGTTTTTCCCTTTTACAGTCTGTACTTTCTGTTTTGCTCATTTTTGCACTTCATTGGCATTGTTGTCTGTCTTGCCCACATTATTCTTCTTGGGGCTTGAGACGATACTTCTGACACTCCTTGAGCCAGGAATTGTGCAGTGTCTATAGAGTGTCTGCCCTGCAGCCTCTCCCTTCCCCTTTGTTCCCCAAACTCACACTCAGACAAGCTGTCCTCTTATACTGCAGCTTATGTGACTGACCAGCAAGCCAGCACAGTCGTGTAGTAAGAGTATTAGAACAGTGGCAGTTGTAGAATGCTCATTGGTTGGCCCATCACTCGCCCTTTTGGCTGGCAATATTCCTATGCTTGGCTTCGGCATCACTGCTTCTCGAAGCTCTGTGGGGTCTCCTGCCTCTGAGGTGGTTTCATTGCACACTGTACTGTAATTAGCTCTGTCTCTGGGGGTTTGTGTTGGTGATGGACTACAGACCCTCTTTTAAGCTCTCTGCCTTTATCCCTGTGTGGATTGCTTTTCCTGCTGTGACAAAATACCTGAGAAGCAATTTAATGAAGGAAAGTTTTAGAGCTTAGAGTAGAGAAAGCATCTTAGCAAAAGCAGCAGGCAGCTAGTCACAGTATAACTGAAGTGGGAGCAGAAGCTGTGCGTCACTTTCTCTTTATATACAGTCCAGAACCTGTGTGCAATGATCCGTCCCAGTCACATTTAGAATGAGCATTTCCACCGCAGATAACCTGACCTAGAAAATTCCTCATGGGCATGTTCACAGACTTGTCCTTTTGGTTACTTTTCATTTTTTATTTTTTTTTTAAAGATTTATCCATTTATTTTTTGTATGTGAGTACACGGTCAGTGTCTTCAGACACACCAAAAGAGGGCATCAGATCCCATTACAGATGGTTGTGAGCCACCTTGTGTTGGCTAGAAATTGAACTCAGGACCTCTGGAAGAGCAGTCCGTGCTCTTAACCACAGAGCCATCTCTTGGCCCCCTTTTGGTTATTCTTGTATCTGTCACGTTGCCAGCATTACTGTCATTAGAATGGGAGTGCTCTGAAGGTAGAGCACCTCCTTCAGACATCTCAGAATCCCTAATGCCCAGCTTAGGACTTGGAGGAAAGGCGTTCTCATTCAAATATATTTGGAAAATTAGTAAATGAAGTAAATTCAAAACACTGAGAACAAAGTATTTAGATCTACCTCAGGTTGAGACCCTTGGTTGGAAATATGGAGTGAATATTAATGTTTGAATGTTTTTAAATTTTCATTAAGTTAAGGAGATGTCTAAACAGTCTTCTGTCCAGGTTGCAGACGTTTACTGGCCTTTCTTGTTCTTACCTGTATATTTTGTTTTAGATTTTGTACTAAGACATTTATGTTCAGGTGTAAGTGTTCTGTGGTGTAGGAAACAGGAACTGGAACAGCCAGTTTACTTGGGTCTCTGGATGCTAACAGCCTCACCTAGTGTTACCCTGCTACCTCGGCCTGTTTGTAGTCATTCACTTCTCCTGTTGTTCTAGTGCTTAATGCCCGAGTACTTTGAACCTCAGATTGAAGATGTAAGTGAAGCTGCCCTGAAGGAACGAATCAAACTCAAAAAAGTCAAAGCTTCTGTGGACATTTTTGACCAGCTCTTGCAAGCAGGTGACTCGTTAATCAGATCCCCTCTTGAGCATGGGACCATTTTATAGGCCAGTTAGCTATGAGTAAGAATAGCAAATAACGTTTACTCTGCTTGATGGTGTTGTTTGTGATTTAAGTGGTATAATATGCATAATTCATTTTCTGCTCTAGCTTCACCCTGAAATTATAATCATTATAACTATATAGAAATTATAATTACATAGAATCGCAGGTTTATTCACTTACTTGCTTTGGTCCTGTGCACTGGCAAAGGAAGTACATGGCCTCTGTTTCTAGCATTAGGTGTGAGAAGGCAGAGCCAAGTAAAACAGAAAACTTTATCTTTATTTTATGTGTGTGAGTGTTTTGCTTGCATGTATATCTGCATCATTTGTGGGCCTAGTGTCTAAGGAGACCAGAAGAGGGCCTCTGATCCTCCTTCTAACTGCACTTATAGATGGTTGTTTTACCACTGTTGTGGGTGCTGGGAATCAAACCAGGACCTATGGGAGAGCAGCCAGTGCTCTTAACTACTGAGCATCTTTTCAGCCCCAGAGAAATGTTTTAAAAGAAAGACTTGTTCAGTGGGGATCAGGAACTTTGATATTGATAGGATTCCTCCTCACTTAATAGTCTTGTGCGTAATTTTTCTGAGCATCTAACTAATGTCCTTTGTGTTTTGAATTAGATCTGGATGACTTTGTTAATCAGTATAAGTCTAGGTAGCATGGTTGATAATGCTACTGTAAATATACTTGTGGTCTCTTCAAAGTCAGCTATTACCATTAAATTTTGGGAGTCTACACTGCTGTTAAGTGAATTAGAATAAAAATTTTGCTAAACATAAAAGAAACTGGACAAATCATTTAACATTATTTGAACCTAAAAATATTTTCTTAAACCCTTTTTGAAGAATTTTGCTTATGTAGCTTCTAATGTATCACACTCACAACTCAATGGTGACACCAGCCAAAATGTTGCTGAGGTTCTACCTCTGCTTCCTGAATGTGAGCGACAGTTATGGATCTGCAGTGAACTCCTCAGTGCTGAGGTGTTTAAGTGACACCTGCCCCAAAAAATTTACAAGCATTTACTGAGTGACTGCACACAGCTATACCACTGTAGGCAAAGCTACAAGCCTCCCACGCAGGTGTTACTTCAACACTGTGTAATCAAAGAGGACCTTGAACTCCTGCCTCAGTTTCCTGAGTACTAGGATTAGCATTATAGCTTCTGTGGACATTTCTGACCAGCTCTTGCAAGCAGGTAACTTTTTAGTCAGAGCCCCTCTCGGAGCATGGGGCCATTTTATATGGTCCAGTTATTAAGCTTATGTTAAACTTAATAAATTGAGTGTTTTAGGGTTTTAAAAAAAATACTTCCTTTTGAAAAATGTTCTTTTAAAATTTTTATTATATTTTTATGTGTATGAATGTTTTGCCTGCATGTGCTTGCCCAATACTCTTGGAGGGCAGAAGAGGGTGTTGGATCCCTGAAACTGAAGCTATAAAGTGAGGGTTGTAAGCCACCACGTGACTGTTCTGGAAGTTGAATTTGGGTCCTCTGTCAGAGAGCAACAAATGTTTTTCCTAGCCACTGAGCCATCTCTCCAGACCCCTCTACTTTTCTTTCCTTTGAACTTCTCTCTATAAAGTGAGTGCTGATGTGGGAATTAGCACCTTTTAAACAGTGAGGTTTTTTGTGGATTTTATTGTTGCTTATTTTTGAGGTGCTGGGAGTCAAACAGGTTGTTTATAAGGCTATTACAATTACAGATATTTTAATAGTTCTGAGTACATTTTTAATGAGGGCCTGAATCCAGTTAGGGTAATTGTTTGTATTTATTATAGTGGATCAGGTTTAAGAGAATTGAGAATTGATGTGGACCAGCAGGCTGGTCTTCAGTGATGGGTTCCAGAGAGGAGTGATCAAGGGATCAGGTAATAAAGAAGATAGGAAAGCTGGAGTCAAGAGGTCTTGTACAACCTGTGTTTTATGCCAAATGAATTTACTCAGAAATACAGTTTACAGGGTATGTCTTAGGGTTTCTATTCCTGCACAAAACATCATGATAAAGAAGCAAGTTGGGGAGGACAGCTTACACATCCACATTGCCGTTAATCACCAAAGGAAGTCAGGACTGGAACGCAAGCAGGTCAGGAAGCAGGAGCTGATGCAGAGGCCATGGAGGGATGTTTCTTACTGACTTGCTCAGCTTGCTTTCTTATAGAACCAAGGACTACCAGCCCAGGGATGGCACCACCCTCAAGGGGCCCTCCCACCTCGATCACTAATTGAAAAAATGACTTACAGCTGGATCTCATGGAGGCATTTCTTCAAAGGAGGCTCCTTTCTCTGTGATAACTCCAGCTTGACACACAAAACCAGCCAGTACAGGGGTTAAGTGGGACAG
This sequence comes from Grammomys surdaster, assembly GCF_004785775.1. Taxonomy (NCBI): domain Eukaryota; kingdom Metazoa; phylum Chordata; class Mammalia; order Rodentia; family Muridae; genus Grammomys; species Grammomys surdaster. The sequence continues at coordinate 14,103,352 of NW_021604591.1, forward strand.
AATCAGCAGAAAGCCATCATGCATTATGTGCTAATTGGTAATGTGGTAGTGAGGATTAAGTATGTAGCCAAGTAAGCCATCATCCATAGAAAAAAGTGAGGAATTTCATTCAAGATGCTTTGGTTGTTGGGTGTGTGAACATTTCTTTCGTTCTTTCTTTTTTCTTTTTCTTTTTTTTTTTTTTCTCCTAACCACAGGAACCACAGTCTCTCTTGAAACAACTAATAGTCTTTTGGATTTATTGTGTTACTATGGTGACCAAGAGCCCCCAGCTGACTATCCTTTTCAACAAACTGAACATTTGGAAAACTTGGTAAAAAAAAAAAATTAAAAACTTGACTTTTTGTTTCTAAAATAATTTCTCAGTGGGTTAGGGCTCTGTCATGTGTCATAGTAGTAAAAGGTTCTATACTGAGGTGCCACAGTAGCCTTCTGTGAGCATCATGGAGACACGTGAATGATTGTTTCCTATTCATTTTTAATCAGTGTGCATTATACAAAATAGTGTGTTTTGTTATGACATTTTCATACCTGTATGTAATGTGTTTTAATTATACTCGCTTCTCCTTTCCGTCTCCATCCTTTCCCTCTTCCTCCTTTCCCGGTGGTCTTTTTCATCTTCTCAAATTATCCCTTTCAACTTTGTTTTAGGATGTATATGTTTTAAGAGATTATAAAGATGAGAAAAAGCAAGCAGTAGCTGATTTTTTTTTTAACCTATAGATAATCTCTAGTTCCATCCATTTTCTTATGAGTGGCATAATTTCAACTTTATAGCTGAATAGAACTTCAGTGTGCTATGTGCCACACATTTTGGGGAGAGGTGAACCTAGGCCCTCCTTGTGTGGTAGGCAAGTACTGAATTGTGAAACTGTCTTTACTACCCTGACTTTTTCATTGGTTTTTTTGTTTTGGAACTTTTTTGTTGTTGTTGTTGTTTTTGTGTTTTTTTGTTTGTTTGTTTGTTTTGTTTTGTTTTGTTTTGTTTTTTTGAAACAAGTTTTCTCTGTGCCCTGGCTGTCCTGGAACTGTCCTGGTCTGTAGACCAGGCTGACCTAAGACTCACTGAGATCTGATTGCTTCTGCTTTCCAAGTACTGAGATTAAAGGTGTACGTCACCATGCCCAGCCCTGTTGTTTGGTTGTTTGGTTGGTTTAGTTTGGTTTAGTTTTTGAAAAAAGATCTTGCTTGGACTAGCCTTAAATTCAAACTCCTTGACCTCCTAAGTAGCTGGCTTGTAGATTCCATTATTAGGCCTGGCTACTCATAACTGTGTATACTGGCTTGTACCTTTAATCCCAGCACAGAGGCAAAAGGCAGATCTCTGAGTTTGAGGCCATCCTGGTCATATTTTAAATGCATGATCATCTGGAGATAAAACAAAGGTGACAAATACGACTTTGCTTTCCTCAGTGTGCACTAATTTTCATACTAAAGGAATTCACTGTGGGTGTGAACATTTTGAGGTTTTTTCTTTGCCTTTTGATGATCTCTTATTTTCTTTTAGTTTTTTGAATTTCCTTTTTTGATTTTTTTTTTTAAGTAGCTTTCAAGAAAGCATTGTCTTACCTTTTATTTCATCTGTTCTAGGAAGAGGCTACAGAGGAAAATAATCAAACATCCGAGATGGAGTCTGGTCCTTGGAAGTATGTTAAGCATGAAAACCTTATGGAAATTTTATAGTACATGAAAAATATGCTATATCATCCTCTGGAGTTGCAATCCCATAAAATGTTCTAAAATGGAAACTGTTTTTCCCATTTTACAGATGTATTCCACAGTCTGTATATTTATATTTTATACCTTTTGTCTTTTTTGTTTTGTTTCATGAGACAAACTCCCTGTAGTCTTGGTTGTCCTGGAGCTTACTATGTAGAAGAGGCTAGCATCAAACTCACAGAGATCCTTGTGCCTCTTGAGTGCTGGGTTTAAAAGTGTGTGCCACTATACCTGGGTTCTTGGTTACTGCTTTAAGATTCCCCTTATATAGCCCAGGCCAGCCTCAAATGTGGACCATTCCTGCCTCTGCTCCCAGGGCCTGCTAAAAGTTGTGTGCAGCATCACTTGTGGCCTAGACTATTATTACAAGATTGTTATTTCCTGCCAGCATAGAAAAATCCATTTAGGGTTTGACCTGGTTGTACTTTTTGTTGTTTTTCATCCGTGTATAGTTTAATTAGTAGTGCTACCTTGAGATGTAGTTCTCTAACTAATTCTGAAAGATTTGGTTGGGTATATAGAGAAGGAAGGCTACCATTAATTCTAGAAATTCTGGTTTAGATAGGTGGCTCAGTAGTTAAGAGAATTTCCTATTCTCACAGAGGTTCCAAGTTCTGTTCCCAGCATCTTCTATGTAATTCCAGCTCTGGGAAATGTGACCTCTATGGACACTGGCACACACTGCACACACTCAAACAGATGCACACACATAGACTTTGTAGTAAAATCTTAGCTCATATCCTAGGGTGTTCAGTATACATGAACCTTTATACAAGGTAGGTACCATTTTCTTACCCTGTAGTAAAAGAGGCAAAACTGCTCGTGCTAGAATATGGCAAGACTCAGGAGCAGGGTTACCTTGGGGAATTTTGTTTTAGGGTGTAAGAAGTGAGCCAGAGAAACAGCCTCTGCTGTGTATCTTGTTCTTTGTATTTGACCTGGGTATTTCTTAGATGTTAATAACCACTTTGTCATTCTTGGTCATGGCCTGAGAGCTGGGAATGTCTAGACAACTTAAGATCTTTAAGCAGTTTTGAAGTGATAACCTGTGATACTCTGAGTCATAGAATAGTTATGTACATTGCCTATGGTACCAATTACTAGTTTTACCTGTACCTCCAGATGATGTTTACTCTGATGTTTCTAGAGCACAAAACAATGCTGAGAGAATCTTTGCTCTAATGCCAGAGAAGAATGCGCACTCCTACTGTACAATGATCCGTGGGATGGTGAAGGTACCTTTCTTTGTTTATCGTAAAGATCCATTGAATTTGTTCTTTTCCACTCCATACTAACAAGGTTATAAAATGACTGGGATCATGAATATATGCATAATGTGATATTTTAGGGTCAGTTTTAAGCAAGATATCCCTTTGCTTCATATATTTTTCTTTTCTTTCTTTTTTTTTTTCTTTTTCTTTGGTTTTTCGAGATAGGGTTTCTCTTTATAGCCCGGGCTGTCCTGGAACTCACTCTGTAGACCAGGCTGGCCTCGAACTCAGAAATCCGCCTGGCTCTGCCTCCCAAGTGCTGGGATTAAAGTCGTGCACCACCACTGCCCGGCTCATATATTTTTCAATAAGCATAACATGAAAAGGTTATACTTTTTGAGATAGGGTCTCTGTATAACCTTAACTGGCTGGACTGGCAGAGAAGGCTTAAGCTCATGCAAATCTGCCTGCCTCATTACAGGTGCTCCACAATACCTGGCAAAAAAAAAAAAAATTCTTTTTTTCTTTTCAGACAAGCTCTCTGAAAAGATCTGTACTGCCCTCAGACTCAACAAGTCTTCCCAGAGTAATTGGGATCCTGGGTATACACTACAGTATTTAGAGTGATCATTTCATGTAATATCTTCGTTAGCCTATGCTGTCCACAACCTGTTAAGTGAGATCCTAATTATGTCTTTATATCAGTCCTCAAAAATTTTTGAATTTAGCAGCATTTCAGGTTTTGGATTAGGGATGAACAACTTGATGAAAGCTTTGTAAGCTTTTTAAATTTATGTATGTATTCATGTATTTGTCTATGTCTAAGTTCATGTAAGGGTGTGGGTGGGTGAGTGGGTGATGGATTTTTTTAGAGCCAGAGTTCCTACAGGCATTTGTGAACCTCCTAACATGGGTATGGGAATGAGAACTCCAGTCTTTTTGATTGAGCACCAAACTGTCTTAAAGGACTGAGCCGAGCTCCCCCACTTATACTAACATTTTAGAGCAGAGGGCTTATTGGAAGCTTTCCTGTGTGTTGGAAGATGTGCAAGTGTGTTGTCTTCCCCATTTCTACCCATGAGATGTGAGTAATTTGTTTCTGCCTCATCCTCAGTTGTGACAACTGGAAATGTCTCTAGGCATTGCCAGTGTCTCCTGGAAGAAACAGGATACAAGCTTCCCGAGAATAGGAGTCTTCTGTGTTGTGTGCTCACATTCCCACTTGGGAAGACTTTGACGATGTTCACTTTTTCCTCTCCAGCACCGAGCTTATGCACAGGCGTTGAACTTGTACACCGAGTTATTAAATAACAGACTTAGTGGTGAGTTTAAGGACCCCGTCACACCTGTGTCTTCTTCTAACACAGTGGTTCTCAACCTTCCTGATACCACAACCCTTTAATACAGTTCCTCGTGTTGTGGTGACCTCCAACACATATCTACAATCTTGCTACCGTTTTGAATTGTAATGTAATATTTGATCTGTGACCCCCTCAAAGGGTCATGACCCACACAGGTTGAGAACTGCTGATCTTACCAAAATTCATGAGATCTTTGGATTTTGCCACAGTTGTTGCATAGTGGATGCCATGTTTGTTTGTCTTGTGCTCATGATTAAAGTGGGAGTGGAGATCTAGTTCTAAGGCCTTACTGAAATTAGCTAAGACACCAAGACTCACCATTTTCTCACTTTCAGCTTTTATGGGGTGAATTTTTAACCTCAAGTTTTGTTAAAGTACTTTTCCTTTACAGCTGATGTATACACCTTTAATGCATTGATTGAAGCAAAAACATTCATACTCAGTGAGAAATTTGAGGAGAAATGGAATGATATACTGGTAAGCAACCACCTTCTTTGTCTTGTAGCTACCTTTTAGTAATGATTAACTTAGCATTTCTGTGGCCGCCATTGCTCTCATGGAACACCTGCTCAGTGCTGTCTACTCGGAGAAAAGAGAGCACCAATTCAGCAATCACCATAGAGCAAGAATTCAGGTAGAGCTGCAACAGCTCACTGTGATTGTTTTTGTTGTAGGTTACTGACGTAACATACCTGTTATAATTCTAGCCAGAGATGACAAATTGAAACCAACAGAAAGGATTTGGGGCCGGGCTGTGGTGGCGCACGCCTTTAATCCCAGCACTTGGGAGGCAGAGGCAGGCGGATTTCTGAGTTCGAGGCCAGCCTGGTCTACAGAGTGAGTTCCAGGACAGCCAGGGCTACACAGAGAAACCCTGTCTCGAAAAACCTTAAAAAAAAAAAAAAAAAAAAAAAAAAAAGAAAGAAAGGATTTGGGGCCAAACTTAAAAGTAGAACATTTTTATATCATAGTGATCTGTTCTTAGGTTATTTTATATGTTTGTTTTGTCTGAATTTAGTAGAACATTTCAGATAGACACCGTAATTCTCTAGGGTGGATGATAGGTTGGAGAGAGAGAGGCTCCTTGATCCCATGATAGTGTTAGGCTTTTCTAGAGGGTGGGATTGCTGGCCCTGCACAGGCAGTACTTAGTCACTGTTTTTGGTTTTTCTGTTTTTTTTTTTTTTAAGAAAAGACTTCACGAAGCAATCCCACTAAGATCAGGGACTAGACAAGGCTGCCCACTCTCCCCCTACCTATTCAATATAGTACTGGAAGTCCTAGCCAGAGCAATTAGACAACAAAAAGAAGTCAAAGGGATACAAATAGGAAAGGAAGAAGTCAAAATATCGCTATTTGCAGATGATATGATAGCATACTTAAGTGACCCCCAAACTTCCACCAGAGAACTCCTAAACCTGATAAACAACTTTAGCAAAGTGGCTGGATATAAAATTAACTCAAGCAAATCAGTAGCCTTCCTCTTCATGAAAGATAAACAGACTGAAAAAGAAATTAGGGAAATGACACCCTTCACAATAGTTGCAAATAATATAAAATACCTTGGTGTGAATCTAACCAAGCAAGTGAAAGACCTGTATGACAAGAACTTCAAGTCTCTGAAGAAAGAAATTGAAGAAGATCTCAGAAGATGGAAAGATCTCCCATGCTCATGGATTGGCAGGATTAATATAATAAAAATGGCCATCTTGCCAAAAGCAATCTACAGATTCAATGCAATCCCCATTAAAATCCCACCTCAATTCTTCACAGAGTTAGAAAAGGAAATTCTCAAATTCATATGGAATAACAAAAAACCCAGGATAGCGAAAACTATTCTCAACAATAAAAGAACGTCTGGAGGAATCACCATCCCTGACCTCAAGCTGTACTACAGAGCAATAGTGATAAAAACTACCTGGTATTGGTACAGAGACAGGCAGGAAGATCAATGGAATAGAATTGAAGACCCAGAAATGAACCCACACTCCTATGGTCACTTGATCTTTGACAAAGGAGCTAAAACTGTCCAGTGGAAAAAGGACAGCATTTTCAACAAATGGTGCTGGTTCAACTGGAGGACAACATGTAGAAGAATGTAAATCGATCCATTCTTACCTCCTTGTACAAAGCTCAAGTCTAAGTGGATAAAGGACCTCCACATAAAACCAGATACACTGAAACTAATAGAAGAGAAGGTGGGGAAGAGCCTCGAATACTTGGGCACAGGGGAAAAGTTCCTGAACAGAACTCCAATGGCATATGCTCTAAGATCAAGAATTGACAAATGGGACTTCATGAAATTGCAAAGTTTCTGTAAGGCAAAGGACACTGTCAATAGGACAAAACGACAACCAACAAATTGGGAAAAGATCTTTACCAATCCTTCATCTGATAGAGGGCTAATATCCAATATATACAAAGAACTCAAGAAATTAGACTCCAGACAACCAAATTACCCTATTAAAAAATGGGGTATAGAGCTTAACAAAGAATTTTCAACGGAAGAAACTCGAATGGCCAAGAAGCACCTAAAGAAATGTTCAGCATCCTTAGTCGTCAGGGAAATGCAAATCAAAACAACCCTTAGATTCCATCTCACACCAGTCAGAATGGCTAAGATTAAAAACTCAGGTGATAGTAGATGCTGGCGAGGGTGTGGAGAAAGAGGAACACTCCTCCATTGTTGGTGGGACTGCAAGATGGTGCAACCACTTTGGAAATCAGTCTGGCGGTTCCTCAGAAAATTGGACATAGCATTACCTGAGGATCCAGCTATACCACTCCTAGGCATATACCCAGAAGATGCTCGAACATATAACAAGGACATATGCTCAACTATGTTCATAGCAGCCTTGTTTATAATAGCCAGGAGATGGAAAGAACCCAGATGTCCTTCAACTGAGGAATGGATTCAAAAAATGGTATATTTACACAATGGAGTATTACTCAGCTATTAAAAACAATGAATTCGGGGCTGGAGAGATGGCTCAGCGGTTAAGAGCACTGACTGTTCTTCCAGAGGTCCTGAGTTCAATTCCCAGCAACCACATGGTGGCTAACAACCATCTGTAATGGGATCCAATGTCCTCTTCTGATGTGTCTGAAGAGAGTGACAGTGTACTCACATACATAAAATAAAAATAAATATAAAAAATAAATAAATAAAAAAGAAGAAATTTGCATTTAAAATTCATAAAAAATAGAAAAAAAAAACAATGAATTTGAGAGGTTCCTAGGTAAATGGATGGAACTAGAAATTATCCTGAGTGAGGTAAGCCAATCACAAAAGAACACAAATGGTATTCACTCACTGATTATTGGATATTAGCCCAGAACCTTGAAATGCCCAAGATGCAACTCACAGGCCACATGAAGCCCATAAAGAAGGAAGACCAAGTGGGGGTGATTCGGTCCTTCTTAGAAGGAACAACAGAATACTCAAGGGAGCAAATATGGAGACAAAGTGAGGGACAGAAACTGAAGGAGGGGCCGTCTCAAGACCACTCCACCTGAGTATCTATCCCATGTGCAATCACCAAAGGTAGATGCTGATGTGGAAGTCAGGAAGTGCATGCTGATAAGAGCCTGATAAGGATATCTCCTCAGAGGTCTTCAAGAGTCTGACATACTCAGAGGCAGATGCTCACAGCCAGCCATTGAACTGATCATGGGGTTCTCAATAGAGGAGTTAGAGTGAAGACTGAAGGAGAGCTGAAAGGATTTGCGGCACCATGAGGAGAACAACAATACCAACCAACCACAGCTCCCAGGGGCTAAACCACCAGCCTGGGAGCACTTAGGGAGGGATTCAGGGCTTCAGTTGAATATGTAAGAGTGGAGGGCCCTGCTGGGCATAGGTGGAAGAAGAGAACCTTGACCTCATGAAGGCTGGACGCCCCAGGGGGTGGGAATTTTGAGGGTGGGGAGGTGGGAGTGGGGGAGGTAGATAGAGGTTACATCCACAGAGAAGGAGGAGGGGTGAGGGGATTGGGGGTTCCTGGGTGGGTGGGGGATGGGGTAAGGGGACAACATAGGAAATGTAAATAAAACATCCAATAAAAATTTAAAAAAAGAAAAAAGAAAAGACTTCACTGTGTAGCCCTTAACTGGCCTGTGACTTGCTATGTAAGCCAGGCTTCCTTTGAACCCACAGAGATCTTTTGTTTCTGACTCTCAGGTGCTGGAGTAAAGATTTGGGCCACCAAACCAGGCTGTTTGTTTCTTAAAGTATATGGTTTTTAATTGGGTGTATGGTGTTAATGGGTTTCACAGGTAGCCACAGAGTTAAGTTCTCTCAACAGTTTTCGCAAATTACACTGGAGTAAAAGATGTTTCCTGTTTTGGATTTACCCAGGATCTACTGAAACATATGGTTGCCCAGAAGGTGAAACCAAACCTGCAGACTTTTAATACAATTTTGAAGTATCTCCCGAAATTTCACTCACTTGCAAAGTTACCGGCCATGCAGATATTACGTGAAATGAAACATATTGGAATAGGTAAGGAATCCACACTGAAGACGAGGTGCTGAGGTGGCCGCTGGGCTCAGCCACCCACAAAAGCAGGAAGTGTCTTCATTCTTACCCTCATTCTGTTAGAATTTTCTTACTGCATACGTAACTTCACGTGCAGTTGGCCCTTTGTATCTGCTGTATCTGTCTCAGCATTCAACCCCGGATAAAAATGTCAGGAAAAAATGTAAACATTTTTTTGTCATTAATCCCTAAATAATACAAGAAGTATTTGCCTAGCCTCTATAGCATATCAGATGTTACAGGTGGTCTAGAAATGCTTTGAAGCATATAGTAGGGTATGTGTGGGTTATATGTAAGTATGTCACCATTTCATATGAGCACTTGAGCATATGAATACCCAGGCATCAGTGGGGTTCTTGGTTTACGTCCCCATGGATACCAAGTGAAAACTGTCTGCTGTGATGGAGTGCCTTTTATGTTCTTTACAGGAAGTACAATGTTACTTTAACATTTGAGAGACTTTTTTTTTCTGTAGCGCTCTTGATTTTGATATAAATCGATTGCTTTGTTAGCCAGCTTTAAATTCCTTCTAGCATAATTAGATACTCTAACCCAAATTATGTGCCAACATACTGTAAATATTTCACTAATTACTTAATTGAAGATTAGGTGGATATTGATTGACTTCATGGTGCTTTGCTATTCTCAGTGATTGGTCACACTTGTATGAATATGACAAGGTGCTGCTTTCTTTAGGGCGATCTCATCTTTTTATGAGATGAGCTAAAACTATCTTCAGAGGAATAGAAATAGTAACATTGTGACATTGTGTTTCAGCTTTATTTTGGATAGCTGAGTTTTTACTGGTTTTTTTTTTTTTTCCTCTCTTCCCTTTATCTACCTGGTTATTTGAGAACCCTCACTTGCAACATACCGTCATATTATTAACATCTTTTATCCAAGAGGTATGTATAACCTTACATTATCTTGATTTGTATGTAAATTGACCATCTCTGTTGAGTTGTTATAATTGTTAAAGTATCTGCTGTGTATATGAATTAAAAACAGAATTTGCTGGGCATAGTGATGAATAACTTTATTTAATCCCAACAGTCAGGATGGGGAGGCAGGCTGATCTCTTGAGTTCAAGGACAGCCAAGGCTACATAAACTATGTTTTCAGGAAGAAAAAAAAAGAGAGAGAGAGTTCAGAGGCTGGAAAGATGGCTCAGGGATTGAGGACACAGGTTCAATTCCCAGCACCCACATGATGGCTTAAAATCATCTATAACTCCAGTCATGGGGGATCCAAAGCTGCTTCTGGCCTCTAGGAGCCCCAGACATGCATAAGCATACATGCAGACAAAAACCCATACACGTGAAATATAAATAAATAAATAATTTAAAAATAGATTTCAACCCTGCATGGTTGCATGCCTGTAATCCTGCACCAGCACTTAAGAGGCAGAAGCAGAATCAAGGGTGGGGACAGGCATGACTGGCAGTACCCTTGATTGCAATATAAAATACAAACTTGGAGAGGGCTATAAAGTGTACATTCTTGCACTCCAAAAAAAATAGACAGATGGGTTGTAGTTAAGGGTTTCTTACGGTCTTTAGAACTGTGCTGTTCAGTATAATAGCTTAGTAGCCATAAGTAATTAGGTAGTTTAAGAATATTTTTTTTTTTACCTGCCGGGCAGTGGTGGCGCACGCCTTTAATCCCAGCACTTGGGAGGCAGAGGCAGGTGGATTTCTGAGTTCGAGGCCAGCCTGGTCTACAGAGTGAGTTCCAGGACAGCCAGGGCTACACAGAGAAACCCTGTCTTGAAAAACCAGAAAAAGAAAAAAAGAAAAAAAAAAAAGAAAAATAGAATATATATTTTTTTAATCTTGACATTAAGCCTTTCCAGTCATATTTTTTCCTTTGTGGGATCTAAGAGTCAAATTCCATCATCAGGCTTGGCAGCAGCTGTCCTTCTATAACACTGAGCCATCTCTGTGCCCCGTGATGTGCCCTTTCTTAATCTCCATCTACAGTCCTGTCAGTCATCTTCCTCAGTGATTCCTCTCCTCCTCTCACATCTCATATATGAACATAAGCATCTGCGTAATCTGGATATTATTTGAAAGAGAAATGTAATATTTGTGTGAGTGTAACGTAACTGTACTTAATATGATTATCTCCAATTCTGTTATCCTACAAATGAAACTTAACTGTTGCTCTTAAATAGATCTTTATTGTGTATTTCATACCTGGTGGGACTTGTCTAGAATCACAGAATTTGAGAAGTCAGAGCAAGCATGTCAGATGTTTTCCAGTCCAGCGAATGCTATATGAGTCTCAGAAAAAGGGATAGAGGGGAACTAGGAAAGTAGGTCAGTCTTTAAAACGCTTGTTACACAATCTAAAAACTATAGACTTTGATCCCCAGAACACAGAGTATAGTAGCACACACTTACAGTCCTAGCAGAAACAGGTAGATCCTTCAACTCGGGGCAATCCAACCTAGCCCTTTTTTCCTTCGGTTGCTCTTGTCATTGCATTTTATCAAAGCACCAAGACAGACCCTGTTTCAAAAAGGCTGATAGTCTAATGGGCTAAGTGCTTGTCTTGCAAACCTTGAGAACTGAAGTTGGATTCCAGAACCAGTGTAAAGCCAGCCAGACTGGGTAGTGGGCATCTAATCCTGGTGTTCCACTGTGAGATGGGAGGAAGTGACTAGGGAATCACAGAAGCAGCTCACAGGTAAAGCTCTGATCCATGGTATTCCTACCTTAGTGTTGGGAGTAGTCTCATGGGTAAAGCTCTGATCCATGGTATTCCTACCTTAGTGTTGGGAGTAGTCTCATGGGTAAACCTCTGATCCATGGTATTCCTACCTTAGTGTTGGGAGTAATAATTATTTGCTACATATACTGTGCTACTGATGTCCTTTTTAGAGAGTCCTTGCCTGTGCCATTGTTTTGAAGTTTCGTTCCTTTGGTGGTTTCTCTCTAGCAATTTTAGAGTGCTAGGTCTTACATTATAGTCTGTGACTCATTTTTTAATGATTTTTGTACATAGATTAATGTATACATTAATATTTATATATATTAATACTTTGAGGGCCAAGAGATGGTTTAAGTCAATGGTTCTTAACCTTCCTAATGCTGCAACCCTATAATACAGTTCCTCATGTTGTGGTGACCCCCAACATAACACTACTTTTGTTGCTACTTCATAACTAACTTTGATACTGTTACGAATTGCTATGTAAATATCTGATACATATCCCCTGTGAAAGAGTCATTTGATAAGGGGTTTCGACCCACAGATTGAAAACACTGATTTAAACCAGTGAAAGCACTGCTCTGGTTTAAATGGTTAGGAGAACTTGCTGACCTTCTAGAGGACACATGTTCTGCTCCACAGGCTTACCCACCGGGTTCTGGGGTAAGTCTGGTAGACTCTCCTGGACTTGGGGACCACTATTCACATACGGTACACATTCCCATGCATCAGTGGGTCTCAGCCTGAGAGTCATACATCAGCTATCCTGCATGTCAGATACTTACGTTACCATTCATAACAACAGCAAAATTACAGTTTTAAAGTAGCAACCAAATAATTGCCCTATTAGTATTCAGTTCTCTTTTTTAAAACCCAGTTATTTTGCTGTGTAGCATAGTGTCTTGAACTTGCTATGTAACAGAGGTGAACATCTGATTCATGATCTTCCTACCTTAGTGTTGGGATTAATAAGTATATATGGCTGTGTGACTTCTAAGAACCACACCATCCATGAAATTTGCAGTTGGGTTTGCTCTTGGCTTCCTTATCTGACTTGGTTTAAAAGAACACAGGTACCATTAAATAATTTAGTTAAGTGTTGGTTTGGGATAGGGGGTATTGGTATTTGCCCCATTCCAAGAAATTTGAGCTGCTTATGAGATATAGTAAGGGTAAAGTCTAAATGGAACCCAAGGATGGATGGGGCTTTGACCTATAACAAGATTTTGGCCCTGCCCAGCTTTCTGCCAGGTCTTATGCTATAAAGATGGAGGCAACAGATAAGGAGGTTATTTGTAACTTCGGGCTGTGAAGTTGGTAGTGCTTATAGAAGTGGACTCCTGATAAAAAGCCATTCACCTTGCTGTTTTGCAGGTAGCTCTATAAAAATGCCATCCCTCATCATCTATGACATCATGAATGAATTAGAGGGAAGAACATTTTCTCCACAGGACCTTGATGATGGTAGGTACAGAAGTTGTTTGTACTTACCCCCAGCTAATGAGGGGTGGTTTGCTTGAATACCATTAGAGGCTTTATGTTGAGCAATGTTTATTTAGCTGTTTGGATTAAACAGTCTGAAAAAGCCAAGGATGTTAGTAGTATTATTGATATGAAAATGTTACATCCACACCAACCAAACCTCTTGTGAACTTTGGTTTTCAGATAAATTTTTTCAGTTAGCCATGATTGTGGTAAGTGCCACTTTATTACTTTGTCCCTGCTCCAAAGGTTCCTCTCTATTCCCTTGTTTTGCCTGTAACTGTGGGCTTCTGTGTGTCTCCTCTGTTCATGTCTTGCTTCAACTCTTTTTTTTTTTTTTCTCTACAATCTAGATCCTATCGCTATCATAGTGTTGCTTTTTAATGTCTGTTTTGATTAAGTTTTCAGAATTTTTTTTTCCCATTATCTTTGTAAAGTGATGGAAATAGATTATTGTTGTTTGTTTTCATTTTATCATCATCACAGGAGAAATTTCATGTTTTCAGGATGAGTAGAGAGCATACTGTTTGTGGAGGATAATTGTGTGGCAGCCTAGTGTCTGTGCTCTGGGCTTTTCCTCTGAGAGTTCATATAGCCACTCAGAAGCAGCCCCTTTGGTAGTGTATTATTTATAGGAGGGTTGGACGGAGGCATTTCAAGGCTGGTTCTTGAAGCTGTCTCATGGTGATTTTGATAGTACAGTGGTAGAATTGCTAATATAAACTTTTGTCTTAAATTTCATAAACCTAGGCTGTACTTTATGCACCAATTCCTTCTTAATTTTTTGCTGTCTATTAGAAAGTTGGATCTAGTGTTAAGTATTTATACAAAGAAATAACATACTTTTTTTTTACTCTATTGAGGCATTGGCTTACAAGACTGTCTACTACTGATAGATAATACTATTTGCAAATTTTCAGTGTTCTTCTCTCAGAGATTTAGAGCTTGCTTACCAAGTACATGGTCTTTTAAACACGGGGGACAACCGGAAACTGATCGGACATGATATTCAACGTAAAATCTATTAGTAAGTATGTTACTTAATATTTTAAAAGATTTATTATGTGTGTGCTTGTCTGTGTGTGTGTATTCACCCACCTGTGCATGCATGTGAAAGCCAGAAGAGGGTACCAGGAACTCTCCATAATTCTCTACCTGTTCCTCTAAGGCAGGATCTATTCATGAACTCTGGGGGCTTGTGTCTCAGCTAATCTGGAGCCCAGCAAGCCTCCTATCTCTGCCCTGCTTTGGAGTTGCCTCTAAGCACTTGCTAGAAATGCCTGGTTTGTTAACATAGTTGCCAGGATCCAAACTCTAGTCCTCATGATTTTGGACCAAGGGCTCTTAGCTCTTGAGCCATCTTTCTAGTTCCCTCCATTCAGTTTAATTGCTAGATTCTGCAGTGGGAGGATCTTAAAGACTGTATATCTCAACTCTAGTTTTAGGTGATGTACCCATTATTTCATAGTATTTGTAATTAAACACCTGGAGATAAAGGCAGTGGGGCTGAGGAGATGGCTCCATGGTAAAGTGGGAGCATAAGTTCTTAAGAGGTTTGGGTCCCCAGCCCCCACTGGTGACATGTATCTTCCCATGATGAAGCAGGAAGTAGAAATAGGCAGATCTGTTGAAGACTAGCTCTGACAATGTTCAGCGATCCAAGGACAGGATGTGGGGCTGGCAACAATGTAAAACAGGCACATGCTCACACACTTGGTGGTTAAAGCAAGCTCCAACAACAACTAACACATAAATACACACACACACACACATACCTGGTGGGTAAAGCAAGCTCCAACACATACATACATACATACATACATACATACATACATACATACATACATACATACATACATACATTGGGTGAATGGAGAAAACCTTAATGGCGGATGGCATGCAGAGGGACCTACAGTGGGCAAGTGAGCTTCCTAGAGACAGCCCACCTGATTTGATTTAAATAGTTTTAGGAAGTTAGAGTAATTGATAGAAAATTTAAGGAGATTGTTTTGCCAGAAAGGTGTAATAAAGTTAGAACTAAGAGTGAAATGTGTGCCCTCCTTTGTAAAATAATGAGGGCTGCATAGGCTAGAAAAGGAATACAGTGACTTTTCATGCATTACAAGCACTTGGAAAAGAAAAACAGGCTTGGGACAAGTTAATTATCAAACAAAACATTCTAGGTTGGGTCTAAGTTCTAGAATCCTGTGATTTAGGGATGTGGCCATAGGTTTCAGTGTGCACTATGAAAAAACAGGGTTATGGATAAAGAGTAAATAATTCTATTATAAATATAAGGATAGAGAATAGATGATTAGCTAGTTTAGCTGAACAAGACATAAGGTAGATGATCTTTCTTGCTAAGTACAAATTGTCATCAGCTAACTTGCTTCTATAGACTGGATTGCTTAAGCTTTGTTAATTAGTAACAAAAGAGTTATTGCTTTGGGGTTATGGTGAACTTGTGGATAGAAAAATGGGAATGTTTAGTTAAGTATGAATTTCAAAAGAATAATAATATGTAATAGGATTATATAATCCTATTACATATTATTCCTTTTGTGTAATGATTTTAAATCTGTTTTTGAGGAATATGTTTTTGTGGTGATTGTTTTTAGAGACGAAGTAACTTGTGACTCTTAGGTTTTTCTTAAAGAACTTTGTCTTAGGTGGTATAAAAAGGCTTAAGAGAAAATAAAGTTGGAGTCAGCTCATTGGAGTTTGCTCTATTCAAATATGTATATGTGTATGTATATATATGAAGTTTATTCAAGCCTGCTTGTAGAAGCTTGCTCCATCCACAAAATGTGTGTGTGTGTCTCTATGTTTTGTGTATATATGTAAAGTGGTTGGAGCCTGACTCCATCCACCCATTGTGTATGTGTGTATATATTTATGTATGTGTAAAGTTGCTGGAGCTTGTTTCATCTCCCAGGTGTATAAGCATATGCTTGCTTTACATCATCGCCAACTCCCATCCCCTCCTTGGACCTCTGAACACATTGTTGGAGCTGGTCTTTAACATAGATCCCAGGGGCTCAGTGATCATTCAGGGTGGACACAACAATGGAACTCCAGGTTCAGTGATGATGGAGAGGCAGTTGAGGAGGACATCTGCGACACAACCCCCTCTCCTACATAAACCTATTTAGGCAGGCACACGTGTACATATACACAAACAAAAAATTAAAAGTAGCAGTAATATTATGACTTCCTTGGTTAATCATTGACCAGTCTGACTTGAAAGTATATATTTTTTTATTATTGTGTGCACATGCGACAGCAATGGGGGGAGGGTGCCAGAGGAGAACTTCTTTCCTGCTCTTATTGCATGTGTTCCAGGGATGATACTCAGGTTGCCAGGCTTATGTGGTAAAGTACCTCTACCCATCTCAATGACCTAAAGTTGTAAACTTTAAAAATTTATGATTTAATACATTAATAATTCTACTGAAATTTCACTAATCATTAATCATACCTTATTGATACACATAGACTTTAATCTAAACACACTTTTTCTCTCCACAGTTCGAAGTTTTTCAGTTTGATTTGTTCACTGGAACAAATTGATGTCACCTTGAAGTGGTATAAGGACCTAATACCTTCAGTAAGAGACTTTATTACTCATCTTTTCTCTTTGTAGATGAATATGTGAGAAAATGTCTTTTCTGATAGATGCTATAAAATCATGTTTGTATTTCTCCCCACAGGTGTTCCTTCCCAACTTCCAAATATTCATAGGTCTTCTTCAAGCATTGGATGTGGCCAATAGGCTAGAAATGGTTCCTCAGATTTGGAAAGGTTTGTGACAGTTTTGTGCCAGTGCTGTCTTACTTCAGTGACTGATGATTAACATATTTACATTGTTAAGACTGAAAGCCTCCATTCTTAACAGAAGTTAACGCATTTGTCAAGGTCAGACTTCAAGGCCGTTGCTCATAGTATATTGGATGAGTACACATGTGGAAAATAAGATCTTTCTGATATCAGTGCCTGAGAAATGAGTGCCAAAGTCTAGCTCTGTGTCTTACCCAAGTATTGTACATAGGCTGTTTTATACATTGACTACAAACAGTTCTGATTGGCATTTGGCAAAGGTCTCACTGTGTAGCTCTGTTTGTTCTGGTACTCATTTTGTAAACCAGCCTCTGCCTCCCAGAGTGGTGGAATTAAGGTTTTCTTTAATTCTAATAAATCTAATTCTAATCCCACCAGAAGATAAAAGTCAGTAATGGATAAAAGTTCACCAAATACTTATCACTGTTATTTTCTTTTGCTTTAAGATTGTAAAGAATATGGCCATACTTTCCAAGATGCCCTAAGAAAAGAAGTCTTGATGCTCATGGCAAGGGATAAACACTCACCAGAGGTAAGGCTGGCTTCAAGCTCGAGTTCACCGTCATCATTAGATGTGTACTGACCTATGTATTTGCTAATGCTTCAATCCTCTTAAAGTCCTTGTGGCATGCCCCGCTATATAAATGTAGGTTCAGGTTAAACACATACTACCGTTAGCAGAATTTCAATCTTAGTGGTATTCCTCTAGTCTGAAGTGGGCACCAGGAAAAGGGTTGTGACAATGAGTGCCAGGTTATTTTTATAGTAATTATTCCATGAGCTAAAGAGATGACATCTAGGAAAAGCACTTGCTGTCAGTTCCCAGTACTCCTATCAGGCACTCACAGACATCTGCACTCAAATGCATTTACTCTCCCACAGGCACATAATTAAAAATAAGAAAAATACAAGCTGGAGAGGTGGCTCAGTGGTTAATGGCAGCTTCTTGTTCTTCCAAAGTACTCTGGTTAGTTTCCCAGCACCCATGTCTATGCCTCCACTTCCAGGGAAACTGGCCTCTGCAGGCATCAGGCACACATACACATCAGGAAAAATACCCATACATATAAAATAAAATTGTTTTTATTTACTAGAATTATTATTGTTGTTATTATTTATTATTATTGCTACCTGGAAAGATATGTCAGAGATGTGTCAGTGGATAAAGGTGCTTTCTGCCAAGTCTGATGACCTAAGCTCTTTTCCTGGGTCCTACCTGGAAGGAGAGAACCAATTCCCCCACAAGTTGTCCTCTGACCTCTGTACATGGGCTCTAGCACACTTATGTGTGCATGTGTATACACAGTCAATCAATAAATTAAAACAAAACCTTTTAAAGGAAATTCATGGTAGATTTCAAACGTAGTTAATTGTACTATCCCAGGACAGGTCATGGCTTCTTTTTACTGTATTTCTTGTTTGTTGTGCATGTGATAGTTCTTGATTTTAAATTCTTGTCAGACCAACTAAACAGTTCTGCTGACTCAGAGCCTCTCAGCTTCAGGTTGCATTTGCTGACTGTGCTGCTGATATCAAATCCACATATGAAAACCAGGATGCCCGGCAGACTGCTCTTGATTGGCCAGACAACCCTTTACAATATATAGCTGTCCTTTTTTTAAGAGGTGGCAGAACCCAGGAAGCCTGGTGAGTATACATTTCCAAGTCTAAATTTTAACAGTAATTCTTAAGAGCTGAAACATTTACTTGGGTTGATAGGTGGATATTCTCTACAAGCCTTTTTTGTGGACACTTGTAAATACAGTTAGACAAGAAATTTTCTAAGGCCAGTATGTGTGATGTACTAGAGAAGAAGGTACTCAGGTGAGATGAGAGTTCTCTTTATTCCATACCTTTTGGCTTTCTGTGTCTTATTGGGCAAGAAACTTAGCCTCATTCTTCTGCCCCTGTGGTTCTGAGTGGTGAGAGAAAGCACACCTTTGGAAATGCTCTGAAAATTGAATATAAGTCTCTTGCAAGTGTTCCCCATCCTCATCCCCATCCCTAACTTAAAGTGTGGCCTGAGGACCCTTAGACTTCTGGCAACTGGTATTTCCAGAAACAAGACTATCTTTGGTTTGTGCCACTATTCTGCTTCTGTTTTACCAGCACTTCACTAATATACTAAATCTAGTCTTTATTAGTGGAAACCTTAGGCTTATTCATTTTTCCAAAATTAGAGACATCAAGATTATCTCATTCATATTCTCCCTCCCTCCCTCCGTGTGTGTGTGGGGGGGGGGGTACATGAATGTATTGGACATTCATTGCCAGTTCAAATATGCCTGCCAGTTCTCCAAAAAAGATGTTTGAAACTTGTCTTTCGCTTGTAGCTCACTTAAACGGGACCTGTTAGCACCTGTGTTATCAAAACCCAAAAAACAAGGCATTTTCATGGTCGGGCGGGTTGAACACACTGTGAAGTAGGCTGTGATGATTGGCGCAGGGGTACGGACCTCAGCTGAGTCATGGGAGCTGAATGTATGTGTTTTGCCTCTGTCTTGCATGTGGCAGGCTGTTGGCATTCACATACATGAGACTGTTGCCTTAATCTGAGCCTGTTCTTCATAATGGGGATTTAGAGCAGACAAGATTTAAGGGGGAGGGAGGGAGCCAAGCCCATGCCACTCCCTCTTCTAACCTGCAGTGTACAGTAGATTCCCTCCCTGGAGGATATAACTAGCACTTCTAAAATGGCTGCATCTCAGATTTATCTGTTGAATTTGTGCACCCAGATTGGGAACTAGTGGAGCCCACAGGAATTCAGAAAGTTTGGATAATAGACTTGGAGGTCGCGTAGCTTCTGAACCTGAGAAAAGGATAGCTTGCTTTGTCTAGTTGCCACTTGTTTTTCTGTCAGCAGTCTTCTGTTCTCTTCTTTCACAGGAAAATGTTGGCACTCTTCAAAAAGCATAATAAGATTCCCAGGTAAGTTGAGCCTCATTGAATTAGTCACATGGGCTTTAACTCTCGGGTGGATAGTTGGAATTTCTTCACATGCCTAAGCCACTGCATTTAAGGGCTCTTTGGTTAGACAGGCAAGCAGTTTATCTCCTACCATTCAGGGCGTCCTACACAGGCCTTTCCTCTGTTCAGTGAATCATTTTGTGACAGGGTGGTGGTATAACATTCCTCTATCTTTTGCACAAAGTTAATGAGAATTTGACTAATATATTCTGAATCTTGCCTATAAAGATTTGACTAAAAGTTAAATTAAGTTGTATGCACTGGAGAAATGGCTCACTTTGCTTGCTTTTCCCTAAAGTTTAGTTCTCAGCATCCGAATGGAGCTCACAATCATTTCTAATTCCAATTCCAGGGCATCTGACACTGGTTTCTATGGGCATATCACATACATGAAGACACTTGAATATACAAGTCTGTAGTAGAAAAAAATGTGAGTTGAGGACTGTTCAATTTTGCTTTCTTTTACACAGAAATGAATTGCTGGAGGAATTTATGGACACAGCCAAAGCATCCAGTAGCACTGCTCTGGCCATAGAGGTTGTAAAGCTGGCAAGTGCCTTCAGCTTACCTGTTAGTGAGAGCCTTGCCCAAAGAGTAATGATGGATTTCACAGTTGACCCAGAACAAAGGTAAGTGTCTTATCTCCTCTTCTGGTGCTTATAGCATTCTCTCCTGCTTCCCTTACAAAGCCAGGGTTTGGGGATGTAAATGGCTATTTCCTCTGTCATAGGCATTTGTCATAAACATTTGGCTGTTGGAACTTTATCTTTGTTCTCAATGCTTCAGTGCAGTTTGGGGGATCCTTTTTCTGCTTTCAAAACTGCTATGACTGTGTATGATCAGAGATGCCAAACACTCCTGACCCTGTGGAGCTGAAGTGTAATGTCATTTCTCTTCCTTTCAGAGAAGCCCTGGGGAACCTCACTGTACTGAACAGTAGCGATGGAGAAAGCAGCAGTGACAGTGACATCAATGAAGACAAATGAAAGGGAGAGGTGGCTCACAATAGCTGCTGGAATGTTAGAAGTGGTAAAATAAACAGATACAGGGCTGGGGTCTAATAGAAGCCCTGTGGTGCCATACTGGCCTAAACACAAGACCCTGGGTGGGTTCATATGCACTACCATAGAGATGCATATCTGGCCAGTTTTTTGCCAAGACAGCAACAAGCACTGTTAAGTCTGACTTTTGGAGGAGAAGAAATCCCACATAAATACAGTGTCTGCAGACCTCATTCCTACTGTGCCCATCATGTTAGAACCCACAGGCCTTTGCTGCCTACTTGCTCTGGGATATGTGGTCCTTTGGCCTAGAAACAAGAGTTTAAACTGGTTTTCATGAAGACATGTAATTCCTGTTGAGTGTCCCAGTTTGGGGAGTACTTAAAAAGACGGATGGATGGTCTTAAAACTGATTAAATCAGAAGCAAGCTACTAGTTTAGGCTGCCCAAATGATAAAATCATTAAATAAAGCAATTAAGTGAGTTTTTAAAAATCTAGTATAGTATTTGATTCTTGTGTTCCTATGCATATGGAGGCCAGAGGACAATGTTATTTCTTCAGACAGGCCTGGAGACTGCAGGTTCAGTTAGACTGGTTAGGCGGCTCTGGGGATCCGCCTAACTTTCATACATAAACAGCCAAGGAATCTGAACTGAGGTCGGTCCTCCTACCCACATGGCAAATAACTTTATTAAGGAAAGTATCTCCCTAGTCCCAGACTTTTGTCATCTTCTAACTAGAATACCCACAAATTTTAGGGATGAATTGTACAGCTCTTGAAATAGAATACCCAAGAATGTTGAAGGGATAAGAGTGGTACAGCTCTTGCCTGTACATTGACATGAGGTCCTCTATTTCCTCTACATTGCCACACCATTTTGGTCTGTGTGGGCACTTTATAAGTAGGTATTTAAAGAGATATAGAGGGCTAGTAATGACAAAAGGATATGAAATGATATGACAATGTATTGCTGCTGAGCAACTTGGTCTGTTTCTTGTAAAATGATATTAGTGGAACCTGAGTTACAAATTTGAGGTTTGCAGGGTTACATTCATGAGTGCTTCTGTCACTGACCCATATACTCCTCCCAGGTTTTACGTTGAGGAACAGTTTTCTCTGCCTTGCCTGCATCCATGGTTACAGATATGTTTGGTATTTTGTATCTATTCTCAGCCTAGGGCCCAGTCTTCATCTTCATAAACCTTGACACTCTTGTCCTACTCACCTAGAAAACAGGATCTTAAGGCATCAGAGTGACGTGGGGTTGAGGGGTGGGTAGAATGCCAGTTGATTAATTACCTGCAAAGCAATTTTGGTAAAGGACATAGGGCAAATTAGGAGAAGATGGCTGCCAGGAAGGCTATCGCCTCTGCCCATTGACATCTGTACCTGTGAGTGGCAGTGCCCTTGCCATTGTGGCATTTCTGGTATGCCTCTTCCCATCCAGGACTTAACTGAACATTGGTTTGAAGCCAGCTGAAGAAAATCCCTGACATGAATGGACATGTAACTTAACATCTTAGCAAACCATTACTGAGCCATGTACTCAACTGAGAATGATTAAGGCCTACCTATATAATGTCTGCTGTTTGTGTCATCTCCAATATTAATAAATCATACATTTTCTGTGCCAAATTTAATCACCACTCTAATCTTTACTGTCTCAGCTATGCGAGTTTTATCTTTGTCTCAATTCTATGTAGTTTTTAGTGCTTTATTAAGTTTCCATTCCTTGTTCATCAGATTGCACAAATTCTTACAGAACTCTTAATGTTGGCCATTTCTCAGTGTATGACTCTTTGAAGTGATGTACACACAACCCACCACCACACTACTCTAGCACCACATTCCTAAATGATACTTTCTCAACTAAATGGGGTTTTGCTACTATGGGACCTCTTTTTACTTTAGACTTATTTAGACATTACCACTGAACCCCATGCTGGCTGGGACGGGCAAGCAACCTGCCTCAGCATCCTGAATGAGAAAGAATACAGCTGTGTGACACCATAACCAGCTTTTGTATCATGGTTATATGGGAAGATTTACTTGTAATTTGAAACAGGGTTTCTCTGTGTAGATCAGGTTGATTTTGAATTTACAGAGATCTGAATTCAAGGTGTATGCCACCACCTGGTTCAATTTACACATTTTAACACAAGATGATTTGGGATAGGAATTTTGGTGTTACAATTCACATCCAGTAGAATCTGAATCAAAGGTCAGGTTTTTCTTTAGACATTCTTAGTATGTACCCTTGAACTCAGATCCACCTACTTCTGCCTCCTTCAATCCTGGGATTAAAGGCACAAACTTCTACACTTAGCTCAGAATTGAGGTTTGAGAAGCCTTGGAAAATGAGCGAATATGCTGCTTCAAAGAGGCATCAGCAGTGACATGCAAGCAATTGTATTAAGAAGCAGCAGGCTTTGTAAGACTGGGGGCTCTAGTAATGGAACTGATAGGTACAATACATGACATGCATGAGATCATGTTTAATTCTACAGCAGTGCAAAGCACACTGGGACAGGATCTACCTGGCCAGCCTGTAACAGGAACTAGAGAAACCATGGGAGAAAGAACTCCTAGAGTGGGAAGGCAAGAATCGTGTATGCAAACCACAGAAGCCACAAGAGGGCACTTGATCCCTTGGAGCTGCAGCTATAGGTAACCTGTACTTCGTCTTGCAAAAGGACCAAGCACTCAGAACTGCTGAGTCATATCTCTAGTTCCTTAGTATGGACTTTAATGGTTATATGCCACCTAAGCTACCAAGACCCCATTGGTCTTAAAATCTTGTGTGGAGCCGGGCAGTGGTGGCGCATGCCTTTAATCCCAGCACTTGGGAGGCAGAAGCAGGCAGATTTCTGAGATCGAGGCCAGCCTGGTCTACAGAGTGAGTTCCAGGACAGCCAGGACTACACAGTGAAACCCTGTCTCAAAAAACAAAAAAAAAAAACAAAAAAACCAAAAATCTTGTGTGGAGCCAGGTGGCAGTGGTGCATGCTTTTAATTCTGGCAGAAGCAGACATATCTCTATCTCTGAGTTCAAGGCCAACCTAGTCTACGGTCTTCCATGACTGACTGGAACACAAAGGAACCCTGTCTCAAAAAAACAAAACAAAAAAATTTTCTTTTAACTATACTTCTATAAAACCTGACTACACTCAGAATGAGGTCCAGAGGAAATAGATTCAAGATTGTTCTGTCTGTGGTTTTGTGGTCTTCTGTAACTGCCCTTCCCTTTTTGTTATTTCTTTTGAAAAATATTTTTCTTTAAAACCCCAGGGATTGAAACCTCTGAAGGGGGAAGAGTACCAAAATTTCTTAATAAAAAAAAATTTCTTAATAAAACAGATTAAGATCCAAACCTATTGCCTAAAACTGTGATCACATACACGGATTGCTATGTATACTAAGATAGTGGAAGAAGCATTCCTGCTAGAAACATTGGTCAGGATAATGTAGATCATCTGTGTGTGGATACAGTGCTGACTTTATAGAATGGTTGGCTTTAAAGGTGAAATGTAGTTTTACCAGAGAAAAGGGTATACTGATTTGGTATAGAGTCATGTGTAAAATGTGATTAAAATCCGCCAGAGTCAGTAAAGCATAATAAAGAGTACTACATACCTGAACCTGACCTGGACTTTTCCAAGGATTCAGAACTCAGCACACTTTAAAATTAATACTCTTGATGCCTCATAGTAGCCAAAAGTAAAGGTTATTTACTCCTAAGGACCTCAACCCTGTACGAATGGGATGTACTCTAATAGCAATGTCCTCTCTACCAGATAGTGCTTTATAACCATTCAGAACTCATTAAACTTTACCTTCTCCCTGCCTCTTAGATGCCTCAAACTGCAAGAAGCCTAGACCACTGAACCCCATGAAGACAGGCTTCCTACCAGTCAAGCCTTTTTATTTGCCTTTTATATTAATGGAGATGACCTGTTCTTCTGCACTGAGTTCAAACAAGTTACTTTGAAACTGGTAGGATTACTCATTTGAGATTTGCAGACTGCTTTTATCCAGAACCTGTTGAGAGAACAAAGGATGGAAGTTAACTCGGTGTACTGTATTAAAAGATTGCTAAAGATTCTACTGTAGCTTAATTACTGGTTTGGGAACTCAAAAAAAGTCATTGAAGCAGAGTTCCAGGACAGCCAGGGCTACACAGAGCGCCCCTTCTTAGAAAAAAAATCATTGAGGCAAAAGCCAACATTTTGTTTAGAAGCATGATATAGCTCATTGTTTTTCACCTGCTGGCTTTTTTTCCCCCACCTTGGAAAAAGATCAAATCTGGTCTAAAAAGGATTTCTGATTTTCCTGTTGCCAGCTCCATAGCTAGGATCAGTCATCCCCACCACACCCAGTGTGAATGTTCTCACAGCAATGAGGAGGCGGCAGTGTGGTGAGTGGACATAGGTGATGGCTTAGCTTTGTGTCTGTCAGTTTTACGTTCCAGTGATATGCTTTCATTTGCACCTTAAAGGAGATGCTGCATGAAGCTGATTCTGACCACCAGGCACTTTAAACTTTACAGTGTGAGCCTTGAGCTTCTATTTCCTTGAAATGGAGTAAGAACTCAAAACTCTTTTTCACTTTAGCAGTAACTGAGAACATCTGAACAAGTCATGAGCAAGAACAAAGACTGGGCTAAGCAGGCATTTCCTTCCCTTTTCTATATAATAAAGGTACTCTGTGAAAGCCACTGTCTTATTTACCAAAATCTGAAAGCCAGAGGCTAGGGAGATAACTCAGGCTGTGAAGTGCGGCATCAGACCTGGAGCTCATTCCTAGGGCCCACAAGTAACCCCTCCCACCAAAAACGTCTGACTCAATAGCATATGCTTGAAACACTGGCCATTCAACCTAGTCTACTTGATGAGTTCAGGCCAGTAAAGACTGTCTCAAAAACCAGTGGAGGACATGTACACACATACAGAAAAAAGATCTGAAGTCTTCATGACTTTGATACAGAACTATAATGAGCCGTTGTTTTTGATGAGCTTAATCACAACATTTATGCCCCCCCCCCAGGTGTATTGACACAGAATCGATGATGTAGCTCAGTCTGGCCTGACTTGATTGTAAGCATGAACCACAATGAAGTAGTCACATGTGAGAAGTTTTTCAAGGTTCCAAGAGAAATTGGATTTCCTTACAATTAAGTATATTCTTGTGATTAGAACAGAAACTACACTCAGTTTACATGGCAAACAAATGTTTTAAGTATTACAAACTAATGTACTTCTGAGATTTTATCCTATCCTTAGAGAAGGGAGTAGGGAGGTGGATACTCCCTTATCTTCAAGTAAAATCTTTATAGCCCCACCCCAGATAGGTGCCCACCATGCCTCTATCTTGAGAAACAGGGCAATCCACATGCAGGTGCTCCAAATGGAGACAGAGCTTGAGCAGTAGCCCAGGGTGAAGTGTCTACCAAACCAAAGGACAAGGCCAGAGCGGTGCAGAGCGCTGAGTGATCTCCCATACTGAGAGAGAGGCTGCAGGTATGCAATGATAGAAATACAATACAGAAACTGCCTTCCTGCTTTGTGGGTATGTTGCTCAACCGGAAAATCCTCCTTCATCTAACAAACACAACTCAACAACAACAAAAAAAGTGTAAAAATTGACAAGATTTTGTAGCGATGGTAGTCTTCAGATTATAAGAATTAAGTCAAAAGTAGGAATTTGCTAATATTTCTGCATTATGGCAAATATGACAAACTGGGATTCACTGGCAGTCTGGATGAAACAGGAAAAACATATTCAATCCCTTTCTTCAGATTCCAGGCTCATTACCCTCCAGGTACTGGAAAACAGTGGCTCCTGAACTCTGAGTAGAGGCACAGATGCATGTGTGCTGGATCCCAGTACAATGAACAACTTTTCCTGTGGGAGGCTATCAGAACAGTGTGGGATGCAGATTACTTCCTGTGCTGCTCAATCAGAGTGCTAGATTCCCAACTATAAACACACTGGCATTTGGCTTCTTCACCTGATGGTGACTGTCAGGAGGGGATCCATTCACCCAGACACTCAAAGGCAAAGCAGCAGGCCCTGGACTTCAGGTTACCCAGCTCACAGCCCCCACACTGTGGCCACAAGTTCCTAGCACTGATGCTGCTTTTCAAGGAAGCTTTCTGCTCACACAACAAACTGGAAATGGCAGGTTTGAAAAGGGATAGAGTACTCAGTTTTCATTGTGTTGCTTTATTCAGTTTGCTCCAAGGGCAGAATCAATAGTAGGGATCACAAACATTATTTTGAGTGGCTCACAAGCCTGATCAGTAAAACCTAAAAAACAGGAAGTGTTACACAAGTTGCAGATAAAGCCTCCTGGAGTTCATTGGCATGATAGCAGTGTAAGGACGGTAAATGCAACAGGTGTTAACATCTCACACAGGACTTGGAACCTGCTCATTTCTGGACAATTCTGGGACCCTTGTTGCAAACCCTGCAGATACCAATGCCGATTTTCTTTGATATGAAATATGACATTACACAACTTTCCCTAGGCCTTACTCTTGCTGCACTTGAGTGGTTCCTATTCCTACGGCGCTGGCGTATGCAGTCAGGATCTCCACTATCTGCTTAGTTTCTAGGGTCATTCGAGCCTCCTTCAGCCAGTCCTGTGCCACTCTTCTGGATTCCCCTTTTAGCTGATTGACAAACTTTGCTGCCAGCTCCAGGTCACCATGCTCAATACAATAGGAGGCATATGAGAGCAATTTAAATGTATTTATATCTTCAGGGTAGAGCTCTGCTGGAGGCTTCTGTTGCTTAGGCGGGAACAGGAGTAGGGACTGTAAGTAGGAAAGGAAGTATTGGTACAGGCTATTTCTGGTTTCGTCAATCATTGCTACCCTTCCAGCTAGTTTTTGAACAGCATAGAAACGGGCTCTTAGGGTCTCTTCACTATATACCCCCCGGGTCAGGGACTCTGGAGGAATGGCTGCAGTTAAAGCCTGGGTAAATTCATTATCAGAACAGTTGACTCTGATGGCCTCAACTGCACTCCCCAATGGAATGGTAGGCATTTCTGCAGATGAAGTCTTCATGCTGTACTTTAATGCCTCCACTGAAAGCCAGAGCTGGTGGGCTTTTCTGGCTTCTTCTTCAGCAACTGCATGACCTACAATAAAAAAAAATAATAATAAAAATAAAATGAAATAAAGCAAAGAAAGATACTTTTCTATCTTCTCAAACACATACAGCAGATGCACCTTCAATGCTCTATCTACATCCAACAAGTCTTGTTAACGTGGTCAAAGCCGGCCTTGCACAAGGGAGCAAAGAGATGACATCATTTGATGAGGACCTGATCTACTAACACTAAAAACTGGGAGATTGTAAGTACCACAGCCAAGAACCCTTCCCTTCCTGTGAGACCCAGAAGAATGCACAGTCAAAGAGGATGCAGGCGTCATTCACATTTGCAAATTTTCTTTTTTGTTTGGCAAGAGGGTCTCACTATATAGCCCTGGCTACGTAGACCAGGCTATGCCTATATCTGCCTCTGAGCTAGGATTAAAAGCATCTGGCACTACACATGGTGCTTTCTAATTCAGACATTTTTATATTTAGTGTTTGGAGGTGGGGCAGTCAAATAATATGGTTGCTCTAAGCAGTCCTAGCTCACTCTATAGACCAGGCTGACCTCGAATTCAAAAGAGATCTGCCTGCTTCTGCCTCCTGAGTGCTGGGATTATAGGCATTTGATACCACTGTCCAGCTGTAGGCCAAGAATTTTAAGGCCATCAGAAATTTGTCAAGGAAAAAACCAGACCACAAAGATTTCAAATAAAACTCAATGAACTAGGAGTTAGAGAGAGGACTCAGTGATTAAGAGCACTGGCTGCTCCTCCAAAGGATCCAGGTTCAGTCCCTAGTACCCACAAGGTGGCTCACAACTGTCTGTGACTAGTCCCAGGGGATCCAACACCCTCTACTGGCCTCCTTGAGCTGATACGTGGTGTACTTATATACATGCAGGCAACATACTTACATTATGTAAAAAGTAAATTATTTGAAAGCATTTTAACAAAAAACATAATGAACTAAGCTAGACTTTGACATTCAGTATTGTGCTTATTTTTACTGTCATTAGACAATATCCAAAAAAGAAACCAAAATCACCCTTATTACATTACTGTGCTTGTTGTGAAATGTGTCACTTATTACAATTTAATTTTTGGATCCTCTTTTTTCCAGTTTTTTCTCAGAACTCTATACTTAAACTTGTCCAGTCTGGGACCAACTCTTCAAGAACTGAGTATCATCGTATAGTGGAGTGGCTACATGCCCCTATTATTAACAAGAAAGTATCCTGAGAAACTGTACAGGGTCAGACCATAATATATGAAAGGGAGCCGGGCAGTGGTGGCGCACGCCTTTAATCCCAGCACTTGGGAGGCAGAGGCAGGTGGATTTCTGAGTTCGAGGCCAGCCTGGTCTACAGAGTGAGTTCCAGGACAGCCAGGGCTACACAGAGAAACCCTGTCTCAAAAAACCAAAAAAAAAAAAAAAAAAAAAATATGAAAGGGAGCTCACTCTGAACGGCCTGCTCAATT
The DNA here is from genome assembly GCF_004785775.1 of Grammomys surdaster. Classification (NCBI taxonomy): domain Eukaryota; kingdom Metazoa; phylum Chordata; class Mammalia; order Rodentia; family Muridae; genus Grammomys; species Grammomys surdaster. Next base: position 14,132,764 of record NW_021604591.1, read on the forward strand.
CCTCTCAACCTGGCATACGCAGTATTTATGTCCAGAGTAAAGCTGTCCATTTGTTCTTGACTGCGACGACGAAACTCTAACTCTTGCTCAGACAGTTTCTCAGACAGGCCCTGAAATAAAACATAGACAGTGTACAGGAATCTAATGTTATCATCATGCTTGCCACTAAACTAGATTCTAGTCTTCCAGAAACTACTAACTTTGAAGTAAAAAAAGCCTTTAACATCTCAAATTATAACTAGGTGTAGTAACACACCTTTAATTCTAGCACTCAAGAAGCAGAGGCAATTGAGTTCCAAGCCAGTCTGTTCTATACCAAGTTCCAGGCCAGCCAGGGCTACATAGGGAGAACCAATCTAATACAAATAAAAATTTCAAAAGAGCTGCTTGTAAGGGGCTGGAGAGATGGCTCTGTGGTGAAGAACACTTGTTCTTGCAGAGGACCCAGGTTCAATTCCCAGCAGTTACAATGCAGCTTAAAACCATCCTAACTCTAGTTCCAGGGGATCCAATGCCCTCTTCTGCCCTCCTCAAACACCAGGCACTCATGTAACTCACTGACATACATGGAAGCAAAATATTCATATACATAAATCTTAAAACAAACCAAAACAGCTACAGTGTTCTATATTAGGCTTGAAACTTTTATCAAGTCATACTAGTTTTTCAAGACAGAGTTTCCTTGTATAGGCCTGGCTGTTGTGGAACTTACACTATAGACTAGGATGACCCAAACTCAGAGATCTGTCTCTGCCTCTCAAATGCTGGAATTAAAGGCATGTATCATCATGCCTGTTCTCTGACTCATGTTCCTTAAGTTTCTGAATTTTCTGATAGGACACAGAAAAGCTGTTAGCTAAGCTTTTAGACTGCCATCTTTAAAAAGAAATTTGAGGTGGCTAAAGATGGCTCAGTAGCTAAGACATTTCCTAGAGCATTCACAAAGTAACTCCAGTTCCAGGGGATTAACCTCTTCTAGCCTCTGTAGGCACTAGGTAAGCACACAGTACCCATATCCATATATGCAGTAAGCATCTTTATATAGAAATTAAAAATCTTTTTAAAATGAGACATTTTTGTATTGCAACCCAAATATGCTATTAGATCTGTATAGCTGATCATGAACACAAGCATGCCTGATGTAAAAAGAATTGGTTCTATAATTTATAACTAACAAAAAGCCTATTCCACCAAAGTTAGGTAACACTTCATTCTTATCTTCAGAGTACACATGAAGGAGAAAGGCTAAGGGTGTGGAGCAGCTGTACAGAACAGGTGTAGCATGTGTGAGGCCCTGAGCTCTGTGCCCAGTTGCTACCCAAAAATCAAAAAGGAGAGGAGAGCTCTTCTTGATGCCAGTGGGAAAGGGGAGGAAGAAGCTGAAGCCTCACTACATGTCCTCACCTGTTCAAATTCATACTTCAGTTCCTGTTCTTGCACCTTGAGGACATCTCGTAAATGATCAGTGTGGGCAGCTGCCTGTCGTCGAAGTTGGGTCCGCATTTCATTCTCCATGGCATCTCTGACTTCCTCTACCTGTGAAACCAAACACAGTAATGGGTAGTTCTCAAATTTTCATATATACATTTAGGGAAAGGGAAAGATTAGTTAGTAAGATCAGCAGTTGTAATGTAAACTCCATTAATGCGCTAGGCATGTGTAAATAATTATCTAATTTTTAACAAGAGCCACAAAGCCAAATATCCAAAAGCAACTGAAACAAGGTCACATAACTACACCAAAAATCCTATTTCAAACAAGGGGTACCTCTGGCCTCAAACCCTGTGCTTCCTTCCATTATGCTGCCATGTGGCCCTCAACACAGAAACAAACACCATTATTTGGTGAATCACATATACCACAGGAAGTAATTTATTCCAAAACTTAGAGCAAAGAAACCTAGTTCTACGCTGGGTACAAACCTAGTTTAACCATAACTGCTCATGTTCATGTTTCTACCTTTTTGTATGGTGACAATGCCAACTTTGAGGAATCAATGTGAAAATTAGTACCCAAAAGGTACACTTGAACACAGTTCTTTGAAACCAGCAACTTCTTTTCACATGAATTTGTTTAACATGGGCCAATCAAAACAAGTTAGGAAATGCTCCATCCTGCTTTACTCAGCAATTAACCATGGGTTATACCAGACATCGACGTAAATTACCTTGAACACAAAACTCATCCTTTCTCAGAAGTAGCACACTGAGACAATGCATCCACTTAAGCAGTGTGTAAACATTTAAGATCACCCTGTGCCAGACAGAACTTGTTGTCTGCTTGGATAACTGACTCCTCAGACAATGCACACACAGACACTTGCAGTTGGGACACTTGTTTCTGAGAGTGAAGGTGAACAGGATGCCCACTCTAAAGCCCTAACTCCCACTCAACCTCCTCTGCCCACTCTCACTGAAAACAGCAATACAACAGAAACTGACCCACAGGTGCTGCTTGAAACTCAAAGGACAGGAGGGACGTGGCTGAGGCAGTGGCTTCCAAATGTAGAACTAAGGTTTAAGGAGAAGAAGCAGAATGACGGGAGCACACAGCACAAATGTCCCAGTGAAAAAGACATTACACAGAGAAGGAAACCAAAAACAAAAGCTAAGCAAAACTCAAGAAAACAAATGTACTTACAGAAGGCAAGTGTGTCATTAAGAGTCTTGGGTGTTGCCGGGCGGTGGTGGCGCACGCCTTTAATCCCAGCACTTGGGAGGTAGAGGCAGGATTTCTGAGTTCGAGGCCAGCCTGGTCTACCGAGTGAGTTCCAGGACAGCCAGGGCTACACAGAGAAACCCTGTCTCGAAAAACAACAACAACAAAAAAAAAAAAAACAGAGTCTTGGGTGTTGTTTAAGAATGTGAACTTTTGGGCTTATACTGTAAACCAAGAACTCAGGATAAGGTAGCACTACAGCTGTGAGTTCCTATCAGCCATGGCTAAGTAACAAGATCTAAGCCAGCCTGGTTACACAGCAAGAACCTGAGAAATTATTAAGACAATACCTTGAACTAAAGTAGGAAAAGAAAAAAAAAAAAAAAAAAGACAGGAATTTACTATGGATGCAGACTGAACATGAGAGTCGATGAGAAGACGGAGTGGTGAGTTCCTAACTGAGTCCCTGAGTGCATGTCTGATACATGACATAGACACATACACACACACAAAGGGTGAATGGAGGTATTTCTTCCCCTTTGAATAATCACACCTTCAACTTCCAGAGGTCCTGAGTTCAATACCCAGCAGCCACATGGTGGCTTATGACCTTCTATAATGAGATCCGGTGCCCTTTTCTGGTCTGCAGGCATACTCGTAGACAGAACACTGAATATATAATTAATAAATAAATACTTAAAAATGAAAAAAACAAACAAACAAACCTAAACACCACTCTAATGACGGCTTGGCATGAATAACATCTACTACTAGTCAGCGGTGATGGAACAAACAGGTTAACTTTAAATGTCAGGTCATTCTCTCTCCACTACCTTTCTGTCCTGCTCAGCCTGAATTTCACTTCTGTGGTGCTCCAATGCTTTTGCCACTGCAGAGTCAAAGGTCCGCTTTTCTTCTAGCTTTTGCCTTTCCAGGGCTAGCTCAATGTGCTGCTTCTCTGTGGCTTTCTGTTGTGCTAGCTCTCTGTTGAGCTGATCAATGCGACGATGGGCGTGAGCAATGAGTGAGTTCAGGTCATCAGTAGAGAGTTTGTCAGCTAAACAGATAACATCTAAGTATTAGTGATGTCACTGAAAATATAAAGCAGAAAGAAGCTAACACAAAATTCAAATCCTCCAGTTAAAGTAGAAATTAACAACTATTGTCCAGCAGCTAAAGCACTATCAATTCTAAGCAAAATAATGGATGGATCCTATTATTATTATTAATAATAATAATAGGTGTGAGGCAGCACACGCTGCTCCTTCCAAGAACTCTAAATCAGTGTAATGTGAACTCATCATATCCTGGCTTTCTAATTTACTAACTTTACTTCTAAAAAGACAGCTTGTAGACACAATCACTACTATATGTCATTTTATGTAGAACTATATCAGCCCTAACAAATATTCAGAAGGAAACCAACTCCCACAAGTTCTCTGAGCCACAAGTACACTGGCAGGCACACACTCCTTCCTCCTCCTCCAACATACACAGACACACACAAACATACACACACACACACACACGTAAATATGTGTAAGAATCTGCAAAGCTGAGAAATGGCTCAAAGGTTAAGGAGAACACTGGCTGCTGTTTCATAGGAACTGGGTTTGATTCCCAGCACCCACAGAGAAGTTCATTGTAACTCCAGTTACAGGGCATGTTAAGGATACCTCTGGACTCCACAGGTACCAGGTATGCAAGTGGTGTAGATAAAACACCCAAGACACATAAAATGATCCTAAAAACCAATTTTTTTTTTTTTTTTCGAGACAGGGTTTCTCTGTATAGCCCTGGCTGTCCTGGAAATCACTCTGTAGACCAGGCTGACCTCAAACTCAGAGATCCACCTGCCTTTGCCTCCCAAGTGCTGGGATTAAAGGCGTGCGCCACCACCACCCAGCTGAAAAGCATTTTTTTATGAAAAATAAAAGAAAAGGATTGCTTTCTACTAAAACTAAAGAGTCTCTTGGTTATATTCCTTTGGGAAACAAATTATTTTTATTTTCTGTGTATGGGTGTTTTGCCTGCATGTATGTCTGTGTGGCTAGTGTTGTAAGAGGCCAGAAGATGGCACCAGATCCCTTGAAACTGGAGTTACAGATGGTTGTAAGCCTCCAAGTGGGTGCTGAGAAATGAACCTAGGTCCTCTAGAAGAGCAACCAGTGCTCCTAACCACTGAGCTATCTCTCCATCTGTTTTTTCCTTTCCTTGAATGCACACTACCTAGAATAGTAATCTGTGGTCAATGATACCCAATGGGATCACTTGTGCTTCTTAATAGTTGTGCCCAAACACTCAGTTACACATACACACACTCACTCAGTGCGACTTGTTGGTTGTTTGTTTTAGAAGGGGAAGCAATTTCACACTCTACAGCATTCCAACATTTACTAGAGGGTAGGAATGAAGGCTCCTGCCATAAAATACAAAATACAGGCAATTCTGTAAGATAAATGATCAATTCATCAAAAAGCAAGCGAAAAGCAAACAATGCAAACAAGTAACCACTGGGATTCACTGAGTAATTTCAATGTGTAGGACATCTCTGAAACCTGGTTTGAATTAAATACCGTAAGTAAAAATACTATAAGTAAAAAGTCTTAAGCACTGCATTTTTAACAGCACTAGAGAATTATGAAAACTTAAGCATAATAACAGTATTCTGACTGTCTTTTTAAAAACCACTCAAAATATTTAAAAGGAAAACGATATATTTGGAGTCTGCTTTGACACGAAGGCTATGAATAGATAAGACAAAACTGGGCATTGGTTGATAATTGATCAAACTGGGTGAAACATCCATGGGAGGTGCTTTTTTTTTTTTAATGTTTGAAGCTCTTTGAAATAAATAACAAGTAAAACAAAAAGGAGATATATATATATATATATATAATCTTTGCTTTAGCTTACACACACACACACACCTCTCACATTTAAAGCCTTACACTTTAACACAATTTTTCTTGATTATCTATGGATGACAATTGAGAATTATCACAAATTCAGTTCTATTTGCTATAATTTAGATGGCTGACACAGGTGCACATGCGCATGCGTGCACGCACACACCAGAAAGAGTTCACTATTTCAATACCTGAAAAAAAATGTCATTAAACATAAAATATACATAATTACTCACCTAGGTCAGAAATACCTACAAAGAAAGAGAAGAATAGTTTGAAAAAAGAAGGCACACACTTTGGTTAGCCATCATTAAATAGCAACATCCAGAAGGATCAAGAAAAGAGGTTACTAGAAAGCAAAATATTTATTTCCTGTATTTACAGAGTCAGAGACAGCATTCCTAAGGTAGGCTGCAATATTTCAAAAGAAGAAGAGAATCACTGACATTACAGATTGTTCTAGTTAGAAGGGATTTGTCACTGTTTAATCAGCACATCTACTGAAGACTTTACTAGGGGACACAATTCTTTGATTATTGTCAGCTGAACTCATTAACAGAAAATTTCTCCACCTAGTAAGTACTAGGTTCTAGTGGCAGGCCACTTCCAACTGTCAAATACTTGTAGAATTAACATTTTTCTTTAGAGGCAATTTTGGAACAGAGTCTTTTCAGATTCTGTTATCTTTTCTACTTTCTCCTGAAAGCTGATGTTACAGGAGTGTATCACAATAAGCTTCTTAAATAAACAGTACAGTGAACTTTACATTAAATTTACATTTAACCTGTGCAAAATTAAACCAAGAACTCTGGCTGAAGTTTAAATGATGTTCTGTATCATGATTACAAACACTAATGAACCTGTGACAAGAGAGGAGACGGCTGCCAGCCTGTAATTTGCCTCTCTCTTTTTCCCCTTGGCAGTTCTGGAGCTAGAACATAAGCTATGTCTCCAACAAAATTTTACACTTTAATTTTGAGACAGATCTACACTGTAGCCTAGGAATTTGCAGTCCTCTTGCCTCAGCCTCTACAAATACATGGGAGTATAGGCCTGCACAGCTAGAGCTGTCTTTAGTATGAGCTTGTTAAGAACCTCTTGGTTTAAATTCAAAGGATTTTTCATTAAAAGGATCTGTTTCTGTGTCAAAGGAAAACCAAAGTTGAGACAATGTAAGAGATGACTGTAACAGGGCACATGAACAACAGTATGTGCTATAGTACACAAGCAATAAAGGAGACATGCTTACGGACTCTTGAGTTACCAGTCCCAAGCACTTTTCAAAAATACTGTTTACTTTTATGTATGATGTATGTGTGCTTGCATGAGTTTATGAGCACTATGTGTATGCAAGTGCCTGCAGAAGCCAGAAGAGGGCATCAGAGCCCCTGAAACTGGAGTTGCACATGTAAGCTACTATGTTGCTGGGAACCAAACCTTGGTCCTCAGAAAGAGCAGTAAGTATTCTTAAGTACTGAACTATCTCTCCAGACCTCAAGCTCGCTTCTATACTTGACATAAAGATACATCCTTAACAGTTTAGTTTACAGGTTCTTAAACTTCACAATAGCACCAGCCTATTCTGTGTTTTTTAATATTTATTTTTAAAAAGTATGACATATATTTATTTATTTGAATTGGGTGCACCATGGCAACTGTGTGGAAGTCAGAGAAGAATTTTTGAGAATTGGTTCTCTCCTTCCTCCATGTGGGTCCTGAGGATAGAACACAGGTCACCAGGTTTAGCAGCAGGTGTCCATACCACCAAGTCTCCTTTTTAGAGAGAGACAATACCAGGTCACTTGCACTGATATACATAAGGCACATTTGATTATTTCAAAGTTTTCTTTCTTTTTGTTCTTTTTAGTGCTGGGGACTGAACTCAGGGCTTGTACACACTAGCCAAGTGCTCTACACCAAGCAATCCCCTCTAGCCTAGTCTTCTGCCACCTTTTCTTATTTTATTTTATTTTATTTTTGAGTCAGTGTCTTATTACATTACATAGCTCTGGCTATCCTAGAACTTGAGATGTAGGCCAAGCTGGCCTCAAGCTCACAGAGATCCATGCCCCCTCTGCCTCACAAATTGTAGGATTAAAGGCATATGCTACCACAGCAGGCCCTTTTTACCTTTTTTTTAAATGCTGAAGCTCCAACCCCTGCCTCTTGAATGCTAGACAGTCTTCAACCACTAAATTACACCCCTAGCTCTCAAATTCTGTGCTCTTACTACAACAGTGCCTTAATGTACACTGGGAATTTCCTTAAGCAAATACAAGAAGCTGAAATGCTGGGTTAGGAGTATACACATCTTCAAACCAATTACTAAACAAGTGGTCCCTGGTATCTTCGTATTCATATCATTGTTCTGGGTACACACACTAGTTGTCTTCTATCACTTCACCCTCAGATGACTATAGCATCTTAATTAACTTTATGCTTTTGAGACAAGGTCTCACTATGTAGCCCTAGCTGTCTTAGAACTCACTATGTGGCCCAGACTAACTTCAAACTAGGCTGGATTCTCCTGAGGCTGTCTCCCTAGTAGTAGGGCTAAAGGTATACACAATCATGCCTGGGGTGTAACCACCTTTTAACTGCCCTTATGCATCATATCACTTCTTTTATTCAATTTCATAATCTCACAAGAATGGGTTTTCCACTAGTGTGCACACAGCAGTAAATGCCTGTAATCCCAGTACTTGGGAGGCTGAAACAAGACAGTAATGAACCTAAGAACAGCCTGCAAGAACTGGGGTCACTAACAGAACTCTCAAGTGTGCCTTAACTAATCCATTCCAAAGATTTTTAAATACTAAATGATTTGAGTAAGTATATAAACATACATATCTTAATAGAGTTCATGTTAAAACATCACTTTAAATCACTCGGATTCCAAGTTTAATTTTTGAGTAGCAAATCAGAATCAAATCTTTTTATTTTTTGTTTTTTTTGTTTTGTTTTTTTGAGACAGGGTTTCTCTGTATAGCTCTGGCTGTCCTGGAACTCACTTTGTAGACCAGGCTGGCCTGGAACTCAGAAATCCGCCTGCCTCTGCCTCCCAAGTGCTGGGATTAAAGGCGTGAGCCACTACTGCCCGGCCAGAATCAAACCTTGAATCATAGAACTAAACACTAGTGGAACTTCTGCTCACCGTGATTGGAACTACAGGAGTAATGCCAGTATCCTATCTGCTGTGGCTGTGACAGAGAAAACAACAGCCTATACACTGAGTAAGGCATGCTAGAAGCACTGGGATTGAAAGAGTAGAGTTGAAGCATGTTTAGATTAGTTGATTAGATGCTAAAATGCAGAAAGAAAATGGCAATCGGTTGTACTTACTCATCCCTTTCCATCCAGGAGTGATGTCTGGAGTGATACTGTCCAGCTCTTTCCTAAAGTCATCCCTTGCTTGGACCACAAGATCATGATACTGAGACACCACCTTAGCCTCTGACTGAGCAGCCTGGACCTAAGCAGATACAAAAGGTCTCTGGCTAAATGAAACAAAAAACACCATCTACACTCTTAAAAAAAAAAAATCAGTCTAGTTGGGGGGGGGTACAAACAATACATAGAAACCCAAAGATCAGAAAATACAAACTAACTTGTCTTTTCTTTAATACAATTTATTTTGTGAAAGCATGTATGTGTGTTATACCTGTGTGTGTGTGTGCGCGCGAGCGTGCGTGCGTGTTCACGCACCACAGTATGTGAGTAGACATCAGAAGATATCTTGAGAATCAGTCCTGTCCTTCTACTAATTGAGCCCCCAAAATCCAATTCAGATCATCATACTCAGAGGCAAGTGCTCTTATGCTGCTACCAGCCATCTGACACAAATTTTAAAAGTCGTTAAAAATGATACTTTTAAGATGTATTTATTTATGTATATGAGTGTTCTATTTGTATGTATACCTGCATGACAGAAGAAGGCATCACATTCTATTATAGATGGTTGTGAACCACCATGTATTTGCTGGGAACTGAACTGGGGACCTCTGTTAAGTGCTCTTAAGTGCTGAGCCATCTCTCCAGCCCCATACTTTTATAATGAATACTTTAAAATAAAAAAAAAACTTAAAGATATAATAAGAATCATTATTTTCCTGAATTCTTAAAAATGCTTTAACATCTACTTTAAAATATAAAACATTACAAAGACTTCAAAAACCTACCTTTTTGACAACGTTATCCAGATCAACTATCATGCTGTGAAGTCTCCCCTCTGCAGCAGTTATATGAGGGGTGGCCCCAGCAATCCCTCTTTTCTTTGCATCTTCAATTATAGTTTTCATCTTCTCTAACTCTTCTCTGAGGAGAAAAAAAAGAAAAAAAGAAAAATATTAAAGCTCTGTATAATTGTTACTAACTTTATTAAAGAATTTTGAAGTGAGGGTAACACACAAATGTCCTCAGGCAATGGTACATGAGCAATTCGGGCTTTAGAACAAGAGACCTCTGTCAGTTTCTGTGTCTGAACTTAGCTGTGTTTCCTATCAGCTTGACCCAAGCTAGAGTTATCTAGGAACGAACCTCAAATGAGAACATTATCTCATCTGACCGGCCTGTAGTCAAGTCTGGGAAGCATTTTCTTGATTGAAGACTGATGTTGAAGAGCTCGACCCACTGTGGGTGGGGTGCCATCCCTGGACAGGTGGCCCTGGGTTATTAAGAAACCAGGCTAAACAAGCCATGGTGAACAATGGTAAGCAGAATTCCCCTATGGCCTCTGCTTCAGCTGTCTCCAAGTTCCTGCCTTGATTTCCCTCAATGATGGGCTGTGACTGAGCTGTGTGAAACAAATAAGCCCCCCCTTCCTCCCTAAGCTGCTTTTGGTCATAGCCTTGATGACCAAACTGAGATGCTAGTTTGTATGCTGACACAAGAAGCAAACTAAGATACTAGGTTTTGCCAATATGTAGGAAAAAAAAGATCAAAATGGCAGACAGTTCAATAAATTAACTGCTTTTATAGTGCTGGCAAATTGTTATGACATACGTTCTGATATAACTCTGAGATATATATATATAATTCTGATACAATTCTGATATAACTACACTGAAAATCCTCACTAGAATATGGAAATTAGAACAAAACTGTGATAACTGTATAGACACATATAATCTAAGCAATAATCCAATGCAAACTTGAATTTTATATGAGCTCCTTTATATAAATTTCTACTCATTTTACTTTAGCTTAATTGTGATTCATACAGTTCATTCTCTTAAATCTTCCTGGGGCCAGTTCAGAACATACACTGGTGGTGAAGTGAGGGAATGGTTTCTCTGCTTTTTTTTTTCATTCATAAAGACAGCACAGAGAAAGTCTAGCCCACAGAAAGCCACCAGGAAAGGCCCTAATTACTTGTTAAAGTCCATGAGTAATTACTTGGCTTTGAGCAGGGCGTCAGCAGCTTCATCAACTGCCTTTCTTCGCTCCTTCAACGCACCCTCCACTCTTCGCCACTGGGCTGACTTCTTCTCACCTGCAATCTAAACAAAATTTTAATTTATGTAAACATAATTAATCGCTCTCATTGTCATACAACAACAGGTCAAGATTAATGCAGAATTCTTGTGACATTAAATTCAGGGGGAAAATTATACACAAGTCTAGCCAACCTGCTCTTTATAGGGCATTCTAAGATAAGACAACACAACTGACTTCAGGACTCTCTTTCAGCACCAATTTTCCAGGCAACATTCCCACTGACATGTAACACAGTCTTCATTTTAAGAGCATATCATTTACCAATGGAGAACTGAAAAGCCAATGCTCTTAAGATAGAGATAGCTTTTACTGCACTCGACCACTGTAGCAATCTAATGAGCTTCTTAGAATCAATTTTTAAATCCTTAACTCCAAAACATTACAAAGAAATTCCTTTACATTACAACACATTGAAAAAATATTTAAAATTGTATAAAATAGTAACTAAGGTCTAGTGGTAAGATTAATAAACACCCTCAATTTAATATTGATGGGCATAAACATTTCAAATGATATCCAAGTACTACAATGCAATATGGAAAAATGAACCTTGCCTTGTATTACAGAATTCTTCATAACTAAGACTTGTAAAGACATAAACATAAATGACAAAGATGTATCTTCCTGGTTGAAAGCAATTCAGGCTTACAGAGGTCCAGAGAGAAAGAGCCCCATAACAGGTACAGTTAGGTCAAGCGCAGCTATTTCCCAGCACTACTCTGATAAAAATAACCTAGGGACCAGAAGGATGGTTTAGCAAATAAAAGAGGTTGTCGCACAACCTGACAACCTGAATTTTATCCCTGAAATCTATATAAATAAGCTAGACACAGTGGAATGCATCTTGTAAGACCAGCATTCCTACACAGAGACAGGAGGCAGAAACAGAAGAGTCATCTGACAGCTAATGGAGCACCTAGCCTAGAGAAGATACTGACAAGAACACAGAGATACTGGCTCAATAAAGTAAAAAGAAGAAATTGACTCCTTAAAAGTTGTCTTCTGACCTCCATACATGCACTATGACATGGACACACCCATACTAATACACACTTAGCATACATATACACAATAACAAAAGAATGTTATCTATTATAGACCACAGGTCCACATACAGTTTGCTAAAACAATCAGAAGTTGGAATGCATTTTTAACATTTATAAAGATGTGCCAGGCATAGTAACACACATCTTTGATGTGAACACTTAGGAACCCAAGGCACAAGGATCACAGGCTTGTCTGGTAAACATAGTGAGTTCGAGGCAATAGTCACACATAGTGAGATAGTATCCCCCCAAAACAAGCAAAAAACAAAACCATACAAACAAAAACCCTCAAAACTCAAACAAACAAACAAACAACCTATAAAAATGGACTATAGGAGGGCACAGTGGTATGGTGGGGCTACACAGTAAGAGTATCTCAGAACAAAATAAAATTTTAAAATGTGGTTAGGGATACTGTTTAATTGGCAGAGTGCTTGCTAGCATACACAAAGCCTAGGGTTCCATCCCCAGCAGCACATAAAACCAGACACAGTAGCACATGCCTGCAAATCCAACATTCAAGATGAAGAGACAGAAGACTCAGAAGTAAAGGTCATCCTCAGTTACATAACAAGTTCGAGGCCATCCTTTGATACAGGAGACCCTGTCTCAAACAAAAAAATAAGCTTAAATAAAAACAGCTTTGTTCAATGAAATTTTTTTTTTTTAAAAAAAGTAGTGTTAAAAACAGTTGAAAACTGTGTTTACAGATTTTTGTCATAACAGGCCTACCCATCATCTTCATTAACTGCTTCTGTAAGGGCTCTTCAGTAGTAAGCTGTGTACCTTCCCTAGAGGGCAATATTCTTCCACGCTGCTCTACTCCAAAGCCACCAACTGCTGTCCCTCTGAACAACATTCATCCAGTGCATCCCTGACACCAAGGACATTGCAGTCCTCCCACACCCACGAAACGAGCGTGACCAACATCTGACTGCTTTCCCATTTTGCTGACTAAACTATGATAGCTACACTTTTCCCCCCATGAACTTCAAACTTTTTAAGTTTTCTTTTCATTTATTTATTATTTATTTATTTTGTTTTGTATTGAGACGGTTTCTATGTGTAACAGCCCTGACTAATCTGGAAATCACGTTGTAGACCAGGTTGGCCTCAAATTCAGAGATTTAGCACGCCTCTGCCTGGGATTAAAGGTCTGTGCCACCATGACCAGTCACATTTTAAGCATTCAAGTATTTATTTATTTATTTATTTATGTATTTGAGTACTGTATCTGCATGTACAGCTGCATATCAGAAGGCATCAGATCCTATTATAGATGCCTATACTTACCTACCTGTATTTGCTAGGAATTGAACTCAGAACCTCTAGAAGAGCAGACAAGTGCTCTTAAAGTCATATCCAACTCACTGGTGGATTAACAACACATAATTCATCATTCGTGACCCTGGAACGCATGGCAAACTCACTTTCTGATCACCCTGAGCTTCAGCCTTAATGTTATAGTTCACATGCTTGCTCTACTTTAGTCTAAATAATTTGGTACTGAGCTATGTTTTCATATACTGAAACACAAAGGTAATTGTAAAGGAAATTTGCTGAGTCCCAGTAATAATTCAGAAATCAAAATTATTATTTTTAAGTGATTAATAGAAGTTACTAACATAAACATTAAAATATGTTGTGTCTGTGCTATATAAGAAGTTTTATTACGCCGGGCAGTGGTGGCTCACGCCTTTAATCCCAGCACTTGGGAGGCAGAGGCAGGCGGATTTCTGAGTTCGAGGCCAGCCTGGTCTACAGAGTGAGTTCCAGGACAGCCAGGGCTATACAGAGAAACCCTGTCTCGAAAAACCAAAAAAAAAAAAAAAAAAAAAAGAAGTTTTATTACTATTTCTTAAAATTTTAAATACTAAAATTTTAAATATTAATTTTCTTAAAATTTCTAAAATATCTAAAATATTCTACAATATCTAAAGTTCTAAAATATCTAAAGTTTAAAGTTTATTTAAAGAAATGTTTGGTTGGGCCAGGTGATGATGGTACACACCTTTAATCTCAGCAGTGGGAGGCAGAGACAGGCAGAGTTCAAGGTGGCCTGATTACAGAGTGAGTTCAGGGACAAGCAGAGAAACTTTCTCAAAAAATAGCAATAAAAAATAAATAATTAATTAAATATATTTTTTTAAAGGTAAGAAAAAACCATGTGGAAGGAGTAGTAAGAAAAAGCAAAACTAAACTCTCTCTCAAGCCAGATGAGATTGTGGGCACCTAGTAATGTTAGCACTTTTCAAGTAGAGAAAGAAGCAAGTTCATCTTTAGCTACAGTGAGTTCATTACCAGCCTGTGATATATGAGATTGTATCTCAAGCAAAACAATAAAATTAAATAAAAGTAATTTATTTAAAATAAATGAAAACACTGTTTAAAACCTAAAAATAATGGGAACTGGAAAGATGGCTCAGCAGTTAAGAGCACTGACTGATCTTCCAGATTCCAGAGGTCCTGAGTTCAATGCCCAGCAACCACATGGTGGCTCACAACCATCTGTAATGGGATCCGATGCCCTCTTCTGGTGTGTTCGAAGACAGCTACAGTGTCTAAACAAATGTGACCCACTCTTTAAACATTAAAAAATTACATTTATACATTTTACTGATGACATTTCTAACTAGTCTTATGTATCAGCTACATAATAAATTTAGTATCAGTCTGAATTACATGAGATCCTGTCTTCAAAAATAAACCCCCGAATTCTCACACTGTTAATAGTGCTGTGGTTCATTTAAAACCTATCTGAAGGTTTTTCTCAGCTAGCACAACACCTGTGATATCCCTACTTAGGAGGCTTATGCAAGAAGATCACTGCAAGTCACTGTCAGTCTGGCAGTCCTTAATGCAGGCTAGTCTGAAATACACAGTGAGAAGATTCTGAGTTAAAGATACAGATGGAAAAAGGAAGGACAATCATCAAAGACTGTCTTTACTCTGTGAGAAAGCCCATCACACAGAAGCAACCAGTCTATTTCACAGGTCAATCCTTCCTTGGCGCACCTCAGAATTGTCCATGGCTGTTTTCAGTATGTTGGAGTGTGCCTTTACAGCCTGGACTGCAGCATTCTGGGCTGTAATAGTCTGCAGAGTGACAGATGCAGTCCGGTTCAGAGCATCTTCTAAACTCTTGGCTAAAGCTGAAAAAAGAAAGAACAATTAAAAACAAATCCTCCCTACAAAAGACTTTAAACTTCTATTCTTCTCCTATAAGTATTCCAGCACACTCAATTCATAAAAACATCAAACAAATAAACCATACACAGGACTCAATTTTAGGAAAGCACAATTCTCTTAAAAGTACAAGAGTGGAGGTATGGGTGGGGACTTAGTTACAGACATGGCTCAGAGCCCTTGCTGCTTCTGTAGAAGACAAGGGCTTTGGTTCCTAGCACTCACATGGCCGCTCAGGACGCCGTCTAACCCTACTTCCACTTTAACACCCTCCTCTGGCCTCCAGAGGTATCAGGCACAACACATACATACATACATGCAGGGAAGCACTCTCACAGAGTTAAAAAACAATCAATACATCTTTAATAAGAACAGATGGTAGATCTCTTAGAGTTGACTGTATGATTTTCACTTTTATGAATGTCTGATTTTTCCAAATTAAAGGTTATTTAGGAAAAAAATCTTAGAAAGGCTAATAAATCAAACAGAGAAAGTTCAGAACTGTCTGAAAGGTATACATGTAGCAGAATCATTAGCTTTTTCAGTTTATAAAAATCACAGACTCACCAGGAAAAAAAAAAATGCTTTCTCACCAAGAGGAAAACCCATAACAGCTCATAAGTCCAAGATACAAGGAAATAACAAATCAAAGAGAAAGAAAACATGCCAACAAAAAAGTACAAGAAAAGCTGTGTGTGGTGGTGCTTGTCTGTAACCCTAGCATTCAAGAGACAGAAGCCAGAGGATAACCACACTTTATACAGCACACCCTTATCTCAAGCAAGGTCGATGAGACGGCTTCAGCAGGTAACGAAAGGCACTTGCTGGCAAGCCTAATAGCATGAGTTCAATCCCTGGAATACACACATGGTGCAAATAAAGAACCAACTCCCAGGCTGATTACCACATACACTTGGCATGGCACCTGTGGCCCGTGACATACAAATATATGTGCACTAAATAATTAAGTAAATAAATACAATTTGTAAAAAGACTCTCTCCAAAACAAAGAAGCAAAATCAACCAAGTAACAACAACACAACAACAACAAAAAAACAAAAAACAAAAACAAAGAGGCTTAAAATGAACACTTTCTCCACAAAAGCGTACAGAAATAAATACCAAATGTTAAAGGCTGTCCTCTTCTTTAAAAAAGAGAGAAAAAAAAAAGGGTGGGCATGTGCATACAAATAAGAAAGCCAATAATGAAAAAAGTACCAAGAAAGTGAGATCAAAGTGCAGCTTAATCTAAAGAGCATGGTATCAAGAAACTAAGAGAAGAGGGAAAACATAGTATCTGGCTCTTGGGCTAGGCTTTTTTTGTTTTGTTATGTTTTTTTGTTTTTCGAGACAGGGTTTCTCTATGTAGCTCCTGGAACTCACTCTGTAGACCAGGCTGACCTCAAACTCAGAAACCCGCCTGCCTCTGCATCCCAAGTGCTGGGATTAAAGGCGTGCGTCACCACTGCCTAGCTTTGGACTAGGTTTTTTTAATGGTGGGCATCCAAGACCAGACAGCAGTGGACCATACAGAAATGAGACTGTCACCTGCAACGTTACCCTCTTTTGAAATCTATTGTCTATGTTCTAATCCTTGATTTAAAAAAAAAAAAGTACACAGGCATACATAGTTCTAAGGTTTAAAAAAAAAATTAAGAGGCAAAAGCCAAGATGCTAATTTTTTTCAGTTTTCCTAAACCAAGTCAAGAAAATTTAGACCAACCCCAAAAAGACCAGCTAAAGCAGCAGACTCTGCATCTCAAATTTATAACTTAAATCTAGGCACTCATGACAGAAGAATGAAAAGTGAGTAGAGAACATGTAATCTTATACCTGAGAAGACTGAGCCAGGATTGAGGTCAAGGTCATCCTGAGCTATAGTGTTATACAGTAAGGTCAAAGACAGCCTGAGCTACACATAGCAAAATGTATTAGAGACAGATGGAGTGATGGAGAGAGAGAGGGAGGGAAGGAGGGAGAGAAGGAAGAAGAATATTAACATCACTGACAAATGAGAAAGTGCAAAACATTTCACTGAGAATTTATTTAACGTTTTCAACTATCTATAATAAGGCCAAGAATGAAAGAGAACACACAATTAAAACAACTCATGTCCAATAAGGCGTCCTCTAACCGTCCTAGACCTAAGGCTCCTTCCCCATCCTCTCTCTCTCTCTCTCTCTCCTAACAGCAGCTCCTTAGCACAGGGCAGAGCTGATAAGGTGCCAAGGAAACAGCCAGATGCAGCAGCAGTAAAAACAAGTGATGTGGCCAGAGAGAAAATTCACAATAGCTGCTAGAGAATTTGAAATAACTTCCTGTTCAACAAAAAGCTCTTTACACTCCATTATTTCCAAAGTCACTAATAGACATCACACAGAGCAATAAACAACAGCCTGCATCTCCTGTACAAGAGGAGTATCTATGTAATAGCAGGCTGGGGAAGTGGCTCTGTGAGCAAAATGCTGCTCAAGCATAGGGACCTGAGTTCAGATCCCACCATCTACATAAAAGCTGGGCATTGAAGCAAGCACATCTATAACCACAGTGCTGGGATAGAGAATCAGGCAGATCCCAGGATTTGTCAGTCTAACCCAGGTGTTCTCAACCTTCCTAGCGCTGCAGCCCCTTAATACAGTTCTCTATGGGGTAGTAACCCCCAACCATAACTGTAGTTTTGCTACTGATATGAAATCAGAATGTAAGTGTTTGATATGCACATGGTCTATGGCAATCCCCAAAGGGGTCATGACTCACAGGTCTTGAGAACTTCTAGTTTAGCAAGGTTCTTAAGGTTCAATGAGCAATCTTGTCTCAAAAAATTAGGTGAATAGCAATACAAGAAAGTATCTAAAAAATCAATTTCTGAGTTCTAGACACTCATAGGTGAGTGAACCTAAACACACACACACAAACACACACACAGACACACACACACACACACAAACAGAAGTGAAGCTTAAGAGGAAATATTGTTTCGCTGAAGACTAGCAACATCACAACACCCTCTTTCCTATACATACGTATATAAGCATTAAAGGTTGAAATAATCCACTTCTGTTTCCTGGAGTTATAAGATAGCTTCATCTAGAATAAAATGGATTTGTAATGTTCACCAACACACTGTCAGAAGAGCTTGTTACCTGGGTAAGAGCAGTTTAGGTGGAAAGAGCACAGATGGTGAAATGGTGGTGGGAACTAAGCAGTGACATACGGAAACCAAAGAAACCCCAACAGCTACTGGACCACAAGTTGGGCTAATGGATGAAGAGAGCACTGAGGATGACTTGGTTTACATACACTCCATCTCAACTTGTTCTTGCTTTTCCTGTTGTGCTAGGCGAGCTGCAACTTCTTCGGGTGGTCGCTCCCTTACAGAAGATGAGAATGCTTCCTCTTGCAGCAAAAGTGAACAAGAGGAAAGCAAATTTCAACAGATTTTTAACAGCTAACAGAGGTAAAAGAAAGCAGTGACATCAACAAAAAGTGGTGAAGACTAAACTCATGGATTCCAAAGAAAATAAGGGATTCATACTTAACATATGGGTCAATTTGAACTTAGAAGTTAAAGTCTTCCTAGTCAAGTCTGAAGGCTGGAAACCAGTCTAAGTACACATTTCCAGTTATCTATGGGCTGCTTAGGCAATACAGTTCTGGTGAGCAAAACATCTATAGTGCAATATAAATAATTAAACTACCTGTGGTTTCAGATGTAGATTTTCCTTCATTAGTGTTGGGACATTCGGTTTTTATAGTGTCCTCATGCTGAACCGCAGGGGCCGGGACCGAAAGTGTATCACCTGCTGCAGAAATAATTTGAGCTGCCCCTGTAGATGCTATAAATACATGTTATGCATGGTACTCATCCTGCTGTTACCCATAAAAGGAAACTACCACTGAGCACGTCACACTGTACATACAAATATTGTACTGCCCTGTGTTTGAGCAATAAACAGAAACAGAAAATTGACAAATGTTGACACAAAGTCTTCTCAGTGTCTACAGACACTTTAATCCCTCTTACCTCAAGAAAGGATTCTAGTGACAGTGCTAACTCTAAGCACAGTTAAGTGAACATCAGTAACACATCAAAAAGAACAGTGGAATAAAAAGGAGTCTGTGTCAAAGGAGGAGAGACAAGAAAGCGATCTGGCAGAGGGTCTCTAACTATTCTGAAGAGTAGCAGAGATGGAGGAAGACATGAAAGATGTGGAAAAAGATGACAGGTCCAAACAGAAGACAGTAGGTTCAGAGCAAAGATAGTGTATGAAGAAAAGGATGCATTAAAAAAAAATTTCAGTAATGACAATTTTAAGATTAATTTATAAACAAGAATGTTGATGGAAGAGGAAAAACAATTTTAGAGATGAAATGGGTAAGAAAACAGGGAAATGAGACAAATTTTGTTTTAAGAATTAAAGTTCTTATTCAAAAGATATCTCTTAACATATACACAGGATAAAAGGCTGGGTATCAGATAAAGGAAAAAACTATTAAAGTTAACTGCTAATCAGAGTTCAATACTATGTCTACTCAACCACTGAAACCCACAGGGGGAAAACAGATTGACTTCTGAAGGAAACATGCTCCTCTAACTTTAATACACAGACATTAAGGGAATTCCTCCCATTGTACCTTCCAAAGAGTGGCTCTAACAAGTACCTGCTGAAGCTGGAGTGTCTTCCTTCTTTTTCTGGGTCTGTGCCACGGGCAGTTTGGAGTCTTTCATCACCTCTGATACGCTGGAGATTTTTAGTGGACCAGACTGAATCTTGGAAATGGAAATGTTTAAAATTTAGGATATAATGTTGTCTTTAAAAGGAAACATATAGCTGGGCAGTGGTGGCACATACCTTTAATCCCAGCACTTGGGAGGCAGAGGCAGGTGGATTTCTGAGTTCGAGGCCAGCCTGGTCTACAGAGTGAGTTCTAGGACAGCCAAGGCTACACAGAGAAACCCTGTCTCAAAAAAAAAAAAAAAAAACCACAACCCCCCCTCCCCGAAAAAAAGGGAACATATAGTAGTATTCTTTTTTAAAGGCCAGGTTATCAACATTTTGCAATATACTTATAGAAAGAAACTGTCATTACTACAAAAAACATTCTAAGAACTTAATTTCAATGGACTAAGCCATGCTTTAGCACTACCGAAGGCTTCCTCAGGAAAGACAATAGAGCATGTGCTGTATGACCATCCCTTCCAACGTCATTCCTCTTACAATAACTAACACTGAGAAGGCTATTTCCACCTAGAGCCATTTCTTTTTTTTTTTTTTTTTTTTTTTTAAGATTTATTCATTATTTTATTTATGAGTACACTGTCGCTGTCTTCGGACACACCAGAAGAGGGTATCCAATCTCATTATGGATGGTTGTGAGCCACCATGTGGTTGCTGGGATTTGAACTCAGGACCTCTGGAAGAGCAGTCAGTGCTCTTAACCGCTGAGCCATCTCTCCAGCCCCCGAGCCATTTCTTTTTTAAAATAAAATTATAGTTTTCTGTGCGCACTCAGGTAGGAACAAATGATTGATGACAAGCCTGGAGTAAAACAACATTTGTTTGTTGTTTCTTTTATTGCCAGGATGCAATTACACATGAAGAAACATGTGCAAGAAGTAACTGCTTTTCTTTCCCAATTAAAGCCAGACTAACTTAAAGTACTACTGTTCATTAATGAAACTGTGAGATTTGCTGGGGGAAATGAAGAAATAATGAAAACTGTTGTTCACCACTTTTGTTGTCCCCTTTTTATTAATGACCAGAGCAGGCAGGCAGTGGGTCACATGGTCCTAGATGATCAAACAGAAATGGTTTAAAACTTTGTCACAGAAACTAGAAAAATACCCATTTTCTTTGAATTAGGCTGCTTTCTTAAAGAATTGAATATTATTATGTCTTTGGGTGTTGTGCCTGCATATGTCTTTATATTGCATGTGTACTTGGTACCCAGGGAAGTCAAAAGAGGGTATCAGATCCCCTGGAACAGGAGTTACAGATGATTATAAGCCACCACATGAGTGCTGGGAATCAAACCCTAGTATCTTCTGGAAGAGCCTCCAGTGTTCTTAATCACTCAGCCATCTCTCCAGCCCTGGCCTGTTTTACTTTTTGAAACAGGATCTAACTCTGTAACTCAAGCTGGCCTTAAAACTCCAATGCTTCTACAGTAGCCTTCTAAATGTTGGGACTGCAAATATGATCCACCACACTGCTACTTCTGAATTATGAAACACATGTTCACTGTTTAACAAACACATATTGAGATCATCAGTGGTTACAATGGGCCCTTCACTATCCCCTTCTCTTCTAGCTCGTAGGCCATCATTGGGAAAACGCTAAAATCCTTCCACCCTAGCATAAACTGAGGAAGATACACAATTTTCCACTTATTTAAAATACAAATTAACATGTAACATGTTGTTGGTTTGTTTTCCCCTTTTCTTGTCAGAAATTAAACCCAGAGCCTCATGCATACTGGGGCAAGCTCTCTCCAGGCCAGAGTTTGTTTGTGTGTTTGTTTGTGTGTGTGTGTGTGTGTGTGTGTGTGTGTGTGTGTGTGTATTTTTTTTAAGAGACATTATCCTATTATTTGCACATAGGTTCCAGTAACTCACACTCTCATAGCAAGCAGGTTTATGATGAATTTCCAAATTCAGATCTTCAATTTCTCCAAATTTTTTTTTTTTTTTTTTTTTGGCTTTTTCGAGACAGGGTTTCTCTGTGTAGCCTGGGCTGTCCTGGAACTCACTCTGTAGACCAGGCTAGCCTCGAACTCTCGAACTCAGAAATCCGCCTGCCTCTGCCTCCCAAGTGCTGGGATTAAAGGCATGCGCCACCACTGCCCGGCTAATTTCTCCAAATTTTATTCCTATGTCAAATCTTTTTTACAAACATAGTATCAGAATAAAATCAGTATCTGAAAAAAGCAAGTGCCCTCTCACCTCTACCATAACACTTTTCTGAAGTGTTCTTAGCTAGTCTTCTACATTGTTAATTCTTTAAAATTATCATTCCTGGTTCTTACTGTTTTTTTTTTAATCTTTTACAAATGTCATAAAGCTACAGATTTATATGAAATATTATTTGGTCATAAAGTAGGAAAAGCAAGAAAGAGACTGCTTAGAGTAGTAAATATCAAACCAAGCACTGGTAAAGTCCACACACCACAGAAAGAAAGGAACCAGTGCCAGGCACTGGGGTGTTTACCTTTAATCCCAGCACTTGGGAGGCAGAGGCAGGTGGAACTGGATCTCTGAGTTTGAAACTAGCCTGGTCTACAAAATGAATGTCAGGACACCCAGGGCTATACAAAGAAATCTTGTTCCTCCACCCTCCCTGTATCTACAGGAAATAACTCTGAGAATGACTATGGATAAATACCTAGGCCTTAAGCTAGGCCTTGTTCCCCACTAGCTCACAACTTAATTAACCCGTTTATTCCGCTCAATGAGTGCCACACGGCTGGTTTCCACTCCTCAGTTTCATATGTGTCTCCTCAGAAGAAATTCAGAGATAATCTCTTCTTGTTCCTGACTCTATCCCAAAGTTCTTCTCTCCCTACAGGAACTCCCATCTCCTATTTCCTGCCTTAGTTAATAGGCCATCAGCTTTTTATTGGCAGGTAATGCTTCTATACAGTACACAAGAAATTCTCTCTATACCCCTCTACCCCCCCCCAAAAAAAAGAAGGAAAAAAAGGAACCAATGGCCAGCTTCTAGACTGACATTTAACCTTTCCATACTCAATCAGAATTCTTTATTTTCAACATTTATTTATGGGAGGGAGAAGCACACACCACGGCACTCATGTGATGGTAAGACAACTTTCAAGAGTTAGCTCTCTGCTTCCAACATGTGATTATCAATCTTGATGGCAAGAATTCACCTACTGAACCATCTTGCCAGTCCACCGACAATCCTTACAGTCTCATTTTGCCCTTCCCCTTCCTTCCCCTTCTTCCCCTTCTTCCCCTTCCTTCTTCCCCTTCTTCCCCTTCTTCCCCTTCTTCCCCTTCTTCCCCTTCGTCCCCTTCTTCCCCTTCTTCCCCTTCTTCCCCTTC
>NW_021604591.1:14156220-14192203 GCF_004785775.1 Grammomys surdaster
CTTCTCTTCTCTTCTCTTCTCTTCTCTTCTCTTCTCTTCTCTTCTCTTCTCTTCTCTTCTCTTCTCTTCTCTTTTTTTGGTTTCTCAAGATAGGGTTTCTCTTTGTAGCCCTGGCTGGAACTCAATCTGTAGACCAAACTGGCCTCAAATTCAGAGATATACCTGCCTATGAAATGCTGGGGATTAAAGATGTGTGCCACCATCTCATTTTACATTTGTTTAAGAAATAAAAATGTGGGGCTAGAGAGAAGACTCAGCAGTTAAGATCACTTGCCACTCTTCCAGAGGACCCGGGTTCAATTTCTAGCACCCACAAAGCAACTCACAGCTGCTTGTAACCACAGTTCCAGGTGACAGTTCACAGACAAAGAGGCAAAACACCAATGTATATAAAATAAGAATAAATAAATCATTAAAACTTTCAAAATATTTAAAAGTTCCAGGAAAACAGTGCCATGAAAGCACAGAAATGCTTTACTTAATTTACATCAGAAGACTCTACATTGACCTGAAGATAATAATGTCTGTTCTTTCAGGAGAAATCTGGGGGTGAAAACTGAAGGTGGGAAAGGCCAGGTGCATGGGAAAAACAATGGCCTTAGTTCAGAAGACAATTGGTATACGAAATGATAAAGGCCAAGGTAGATAAAGCAAAACAGAGAGCTAACAAAAGCAATAATGAAGAATCTAGCAACTCTAACCCAGCAGCCTGGTAGCCACTACTATAGGGAGCCGAGAGCTCAGTGGCAGGGCCCCAATCTCTAGCACCAGTGGGGGTGGGAAGGGAAGCAAATCACAAAGCATGTAGGTTTTGAGATGGTTCAATATAGGAACACTATGCTATTCAAGTGGAAACAGCCTGCAAAGCAACTGAGGTGTAGTGAGTACAGACAAAAGCCGATCAGAGACAAAGAATTCATTCACAAAAACTGACACTGTGACTGTGACTGTGACTGTGACTAGCTCTAACTAGAAATGAACACTACTCTCAGCTTCTCAGCCAGGAACCGTGCTCCTATTGGTGCTTCCAGCTATCTCCCCTAGATCGTATGGCTTAAAACTGACCAAGGATTTTAGATGAAGCCACATGATTCTGTGATTACAGTTTGTAGTGTAACTGTCTCCTTTAACCAATGCAGACTTTTTAAAGGTCTAAGAAATAATGAAACGGAAGACCAACCAGGAACAGTTGGTTATAATGAAAGAACCAGGTAACACTTTCAATTTTAAACCAATAGAATTGATAGAATCGGTAGATTCTGGACGTTAGATACAGCTTATGAGAAGGAACTACCTGATCAAGAACATCCAGCCTCAAAGCATGAAGAAATAGCTAGAGGAAAAGGCCAAAAAGCCCACGTTCTTTTGTATGTCTCCTATGTCTGTAAACAAGTTGCTGTGTTTGAATTAAGAAATATTTAAGATTGCGGGATAAAGAGATGGGTTAGCAACTAAGAACACTGGTTGCTCTTCTAGAGGACCAGGGTTTGAATCCCAGCACTCACAATGGTGGCTCATAACTCCAATTCCCAAAAATCTGATACTCTCTGCTGGTCCCCACAGGCAATGAGCATGCACGTAGTACACAAACATACATACAGGCCAAAACACCAATATACATAAAATAAAGTATTTTTAAAAGGGGGTCTGGAGAGATGGCTCAATGATTAAGAGCACTAGAGGCTTTTCCAGAGGACCTGAGTTCAATTTCCAGCACCCACATAGTGACTTATAACCACCTATAATTCTAATTCCAGTAGATGTAATGCCTTTCTTTTAAAGATGAGCTTAAAAGTTTTAAGCTAAGGCTGCCAAGTGGTAAAAAGCAATTGTTGTATAAGCCTGCAACCTGGGCTTGATCCCTGGATCCCATAGCAGAACAACACCACATTCTGGAAAATTTATACTCACCTCCACATTGATGTCTGTCTGTCTGTCTGTCTGTCTGTCTGTCTGTCTGCCTCTCTCTCTCTCTCTCTCTCTCTCTCTCTCTCTCTCTCTCTCTCTCTGTCTCTCTGGATGTCTGCCTCTCTCTCTCTCTCTCACACACACACACACAGAGTAATAATAAATAAATTAAACTAATAAATTATTTGTTAAAAGTTTAAGCTAGTGATGTGTGTACACAGTGAATGTGCACAATGCTCCAAGAACACTGGCAGACATTCCTGTCAGCCAAATGGCAGATAGCTAAATTCCATGACTTTATTTTCTGTCTAAGGGAGCTATAACTAGCTACAGCAATAGGTTCAATCCTGACCACTCTACATTATATTCTTAGTTCACTAAGTCAGGCATAAACCCACACTGTGCCTCAGGCCACAGGCCAACCAGTTACCTCCATCCAACACGCCTCTTTTATTGACCCTTGTGCAGTATGGCTATTTTTTTATGTGGTAATTAAGAGCATTTATGGAACTCCCACAGGCTAAAATTCTACTTAAAAAGATTACTGTTCGTTCAAGTTGAAGAGAACTAACAAACATACATGTGACAAGTTGCAGTGAGTTATACACAAATAATACTATCCAGATGAAAAAAGCTTGCTTTTTAAAAGTATTTCATACTCTGGTATAATGGTACATTCCTGTAATCCCCAAACATAGGAGGTGAAGCCAGAGAATCAGGAGTTCAAGCCCAGTCTGGGCTACATAAAACTGCTTTAAAAATAAGTAGTTGAGTAAAAGCATTCTATAACATAAATTGAAATACTGTTTAAAATTCTTACCGGTTTCTTTGGCAATGGAACAGTACTAGGTGCAGAGCCAAGAACCATACCAAAGAGTTTGTCTGAGTAAGGTATGGTTTTCTCTACACTTTCCCGGAAATGGGAATCCCATTTGGCATATAGGATAGTGCCACCAATCCCTCCACCAACGAACAAAAGGCCAGCTCCAGCAATTTTACCAGCAGTCAACCTAGAAAAAGGAAATAGGGAAAATAGCAACTTTATTATGTTCTCTTCTGCTTTCCAACTAAGTCTTATAGGCATTCCCACTTCCATTTCTCTACTATGGTCTCAAACCACAGCAACTAAGAGTAACACCACAGCTGCAAATCACTTTTTCTCGATCTTTTATAACATGTGTGCAATATGAAATAACTATATTTACATACAGATAACAAAAATTTTAAAGGACAATTACAACAGAAAGAATGAAGCAGTCTCTCATTTGACACTTAAAACTTGATATTTCCGGCTGGGCGGTGGTGGCGCACACCTTTAATCCCAGCACTTGGGAGGCAGAGGTAGGCAGATCTCTGAGTTCAAGAGAGGCTAGCCTGGTCTACAGAGTGAGTTCCAGGACAGCCAGGGCGACACAGAGAAACCCTGTCTCAAAAAACAAAACAAAACCAAAACACTTGATATTTGCAATTTTGAGATTTCCTCTGAAGTCCCACAAATCACTGACTTTCAAAGCTCCTCTAAAAGCTTTTCTGTGAGAAAAATAAAGTAAATCCTTTACAAAAAAGAAAGCTAATTCTAACACTTTAAAGGCTGAGGCAAGAAAACTGCTCTGAGACTGAAGTCAGCATGGGCTACAAAGCAGGACTTCGAATTAAATTAAATTTAAATTTGAAAATTCCTGAGCTGGAGATGTAGGTCAGGGCCTGGTCAGCATGTCCCAATTGGAAAAGGAAGACAGTAAGATATCAATAGAAGTAACAAGCACTTTTTAAACTTGCAACATTATAGTAGGGACCTAAGTGAAGCCCATAGAACAGAAGCACTTGAAGAGAGGACTCTGCTCTGTGCCACTCAGTTACCAAAGAACTGAAAGAGGCATCATTACTAAAGCTTCACCCAAAATAATATAACAGAAGGGATGCCTCAGATCTTAGAGCAAAGCGGCTGTATAATATAGTAGCTCCCACTTACTGGAAAGTGGAGAGGATTTGCTCAAGTTCCCCAGAAGCTACAGATAGAAGCAAATGCTGTATTTTTCTCTATAGATATGTATCTATAATAATGATTAATTTATAAACTGAACACAGTAAGAGTGCAATAATAATGAAATAGGCCAATTTTAACAATATTTTACAATAAAGGTTATGTGAATGTGGTTTTGTTCAAAAACATATTATTGATGATGCCCAGCACTCAGGAGGTAGAAGTAGGCAGATCTCTTTTGAGTTTGAGGCCAGACTGATCTACACATTGAGCTCCAGGACAACTGAGGTTGTATTGAGAGACCCTGTCCCCCCAAAAAACAATTAAAACATAAAATGAAAAATCTTACTGTACTACACTCAGCCTTCCTCTGATGACCATGGATGTTATCAGAATACTGTTTTCTTTTTTTTTTTTTTGGTTTTTCGAGACAGGGTTTCTCTGTGTAGTCCTGGCTGTCCTGGAACTCACACTGTAGACCAGGCTGGCCTCGAACTCAGAAATTCACCTGCCTCTGCCTCTCAAGTGCTGAGATTAAAGGCGTGCACCACCACCGCCCAGCTAGAATACTGTTTTCTTAATAAAAGTTAGTTTATGCAGCCATGCATAACTATTCAAAGTAAATTCACAGTATAATATTCAAAGTACACACACGCACATGCACACGAACACCTCTATTATTAGTACACAGTAAAGAGCCTGGTTCCAAGGAGACAAGCCACATACCCAGAACTGCTTGAAGTGGAGTATCTACGGCATGGTCGTAGTGGACGGAGGACAAACTTCCCACACAGACAACTCTAAAGGAGGAGAAGACATCACATTAATACATTAAAGGAATCTGGAAGTACGATGGCTCATACTTGAAACCCTGGCACTCTGCAGGCTAGGAAAGATCACAAACTACAGGCCAGTCTAAAATACAAAGCCAGACCACCTCAAAATGCAAAACATTTAAATAAATCTCAGAAGTTTTTGAATTGACAATACAGATAAAAATACTTTTATTAAAAGTGTATTCAAGCCGGGCGGTGGTGGTGCACGCCTTTAATCCCAGTACTTGGGAGGCAGAGGCAGGTGAATTTCTGAGTTCAAGGCCAGCCTGGTCTACAGAGTAAGTACCAGGACAGCCAAGGCTACACAGAGAAACCCTGTCTCGAAAAACCAAAAAAAAAAAAAAAAAAAAAAAAGGCTGAAGCAGGAGGACTGCTACAAGTTCCAGGCCAGCCTGGGACCTGCAGTAAGACCTTGTCTCAAAAAACAAAAGCGAAACAAACCCAGAAACCTCAAAAACATTAATGAAAAAAAACTATTCTTAAACATTTTTGTGCTGTTGAATTTTTTAAAATTTTCTTCATGTTTAAATTACATTTATTTATTGTCTATATGTGCACACACTCAGATAGATATACATGTGTGCACTCAAGAACACACGCACACATCCACACACACTCCATTCCATATGTAGAGGTCAGAGGATAACTTGTGGAAGCCATTTCTCTACTTATACTATGTGAGACCTGAGGATCAAAGCTCACCAGGCTTGCATCACAAGCTTCTTGTCCAAGACCATCTGGCTGGCCCGAGTTGGTTTTGTTGCCATTGTTTTGTGAGTCAGGGTCTCACACAGCCGGGATGAGCATTGCACCCTTGATCTTTCTGCCTCCAACTCCCAAGTGCTAGGATCACACACAAGCAATTTTTAACTTTCATTGGCAATCTTAAGTTCATATATGTTACTTATTTCTTGAATGTCACTGGGATTTTCCATAAGCTTCCTTAACTGGAGGAAATAGGTCACTGAGAGCATGACCCTGGGCTGTGTCTTGTCAAAGTCCTATCACGGAATCCTTTCTCTGCTTCTAGTGCACCATGAGGTAAGAATCTCCTATCACATGACTGTACCCATTCCTAAGATGCTTCATTTCACCATGGACCTAAGAACCACAGGCTATGTATAGACTGAGCTCTCTGAAACAGTAAACCAAATAAATCTTTCCTCCCTTAAGTTGTTTTCCTTAGATATCTGGTCACAGCAACACAAACACCTAACTAGCAATACAAGTTTAAAAAAACAAAACAAACAAACAAAAAACCAATAACCCAGACTGAATTTAAACAACAAAAGAAAATGTGAAAAAGGTGATGGATGCTCCAAGAGAAAAGGAGCCAGCCGTAACTAGGGCTTAGGTGCAAATAGTCCACATTTTCTAGGAAAGGAACATCAGAAAATGTAAAAACAAGACTCCAAAGGGGACAGCAGAAATTCTCAAGCAGCAGAAATGAACTGTAATCAAGGAATCACCCATCATATCCAGCTATATTCTGCATCTCTTCTGGAACTGACTGTGCCTGCTGTGTTCCTCTAGCTGTTTGCTTTTTTGAAAGAAACTATCCACAGAAATTAACCAGTGCCTGTCACCCCAGTAGATGCTGATATAGAACAGGAAGCAGATGACTTTAGTACTCTGGTTTCCAGAGCAAAACTGGAGGAGGTTAAGAACCTTAAGGTTATAGCAAAGATATCTTATCCATTTTAAGATCTACTTAAAATGATAAGATCCTGATCCTAGTGGAATAAAATTTTTGTAGTGTCTTAGAGAGGGCTGCAATGGGAAGGGAATATCAGTTGCTCTAGCCTCTACCCCCACAAAAAATAGGGCTGAGTGCATTATACAATATTGACTGTATGTGTGTGTGGCGGGGTGGGGGGGGAATTAGTTGTTCTAGTCTCCACCTTCACAAAAAAAAAAAAAAGAGAGAAAGAAAAATACAGCTGGGGGCTGGAGAGATGGCTCAGCGGTTAAGAACACAGACTGCTCTTCCAGAGGTCCTGAGTTAAAATCCCAGCAACCACATGGTGGCTCACAACCATCCGTAATGAGATTGGATGCCCTCTTCTGGTGTGTCTGAAGACAGCTACAATGTACTCATCAATAAAATAAATAAATAAATATTAAAAAAAAAAAGAAAAATACAGCTGAGTGCATCTTGCAGTACTGACTGTAACAACAGAGACATGCCAAATGCTCTTCCAGAAACATACTGCTACCTATGAAACATGAGTTGTGTGTCCTTCCCTGATATTGTATGATTTCCTTTATGGGAATTATCCAGAATAGACAAATTCATAGGAATAGTAAAGAGTGGCTGCCAGGTTTAGTGAATAGGGGATGGGGTAAGGGAAGGTGCAAGGGCAAGCTTGGTTAATAATTCACTAACAGAGGGCAGTGAAAGTGATGCTCTGTGCCTTCTCAAACTACAGCACAAACGGACTTGGCTTTGGCCTGACTCTGTTCTCAGAACCTGCTGCTAGGCTGTGAGGAAATCCCAGAACACAGAGAGATGCCAGAAGCAGGAATTCCAAGGCAGCAGTCGCTGCTGAGCCGGCATTAACAGCCAAGCATGAGAGTAAGGGATACTGGGAACTGACTAGTCCTAGACACTGTCTTAAGGGTCAATGCCCAACAACTGCCCAGATGATCCCAGGAAAGACTTAGAACAGAAGCAATGAACAATGCTGCTATTTCTCAGACACAGAAGAACTTGTTACATAGCTGTAGTTAAGCAGAATGTATTTTTAAAAAATGCTTTTCAATTTTTAAAATTATTATTAGAATTTATTCAATTTGGTTTACATGTATTTTTATCAGCATGTATGTATGTATGTATGCCATGTGCATGCTTAGTGCCCATACAGAGCAGAAGACATCAGATCTCTTGGAACTAGAGTTATGGATAGCTGCGAGCCACCTTGTGGGTGCTAGGAATTGAGCCCAAGTTCTCACAAGAGCAACCACTCAGACATCTCTCCAGCCCAACCAAAATACATTTTCATTATACTTATATATCTGTATGTATAAGCATGTGCACAAGCCACAACAAATATATGGAGGTCAGAGAACAACTAACTAGAGTTGCTTCTCTACTCCCACGTTGTTCCCTGGACTCAACTTAGGCCATCAAGCTTAGCAGCAGGTGCTTTTACCTGCTCCAAAACAGTATTGTTTCAAATTCAAGGATCTAAGCACATTTGAAAGGTTTAAACCAGTTGCAATTGCCTTGTTTAAAAAAAAAAACAAAAAACAAAAAAAAAAACACCTCATACTGTCCTGTGCTTGACTTCCTAAGTTGTAAGTGTTTGTCTAAGTCTGCCTCTCTGACCATCTGCAAATATCTACTAGGAGGTTTGATTTCTGTGTCTGGTAAAGTGCACTAAGTATTCATCATCTGAACCACTTAATGGTATACAGTCTATTAACAAGGGTCAATAATTACCATCACCACTACCAAGTTCTAGTACTCACAGAAGGCTTTCATCAATCTAAAAGGAAACCTAGACTCTATAAAGCATCACACATCCCTCCTGCCACTTTCTCCTCTTCTCTAACATCAGGAAGCCTTTTGTTTCATAAATGTCTATTCTGCATAATCCCTGGAAAGGAAA
The DNA here is from genome assembly GCF_004785775.1 of Grammomys surdaster. Lineage (NCBI taxonomy): Eukaryota > Metazoa > Chordata > Mammalia > Rodentia > Muridae > Grammomys > Grammomys surdaster. The sequence continues at coordinate 14,164,560 of NW_021604591.1, forward strand.
TCATACAATATACTGTCTTCTGTTCCAAGATTTCCAAATTGTTTTCCAAAGCACGTTTATACTTCCACCCAATTTATGTTCTGACCAGCCAATTTATGTTCCCACCAACATTTCATTATTATACTGAAAAATCACAAGCGTGGGTAACTGAGTACCTCATTTAGCTTTGACTTGAAACTCCTGGGATCAACGATGCTGAGCAATTCTCCATGTGTTTCATATACTGGCTTTGCATAAATGGCTACTCAAGTCTTATACAGTGTTTGTTTGTTTTCCAAGACAGGGTTTTTCTTTCTATGTAGCCTTGGATGTTCTGAAACTCACTGTGTGGACCAGACCTCCAACTCAGAGATCTGCTTGCAGTGCCACCAGAGTGCTGGGATTAAAGGTGTGTGCCACCATCACCAGGCTTCTACAAAGTTTTTGAGTTATCTTGTTACATTATAAGAGTTCTTTGCATTTTCTGCATACCAGAATCTTATTATATAGTTAAAATAGTCCCTCATTTTTTCCTTCTTGAGTATCCTTTTATCTTAGTAATGTTTCTATTGCTATAATGACATACCATGACCTAGACAACTTACAGAAGAAAGTTATTTGGGGCTAACAGTTTCAGAGGGTACATCCATGACCTTCATCATAGGGAGCATGGCAGCATCCAGGAAGGCGTGGTGTAATAGCTGAGATCTTACATCTTGATCAACAAACACTAGGCAGAGAAAGCTAACTGTGAACAGCTTGAGCTTCTGAAACCTCAAAGCCTATTCCTAGTGACACACCTCCTCCAAGAAGGCTACGCCAATTCATCCTTCCCAAACAGTCCCACCAATTGGGGACTAAATATTCAAATATATGTCCACGGTGGCAAGGGGCATTCTCATTTAAACCACCACACTTTTGATGCAAATTTTTTAATTTGATGAAATCAAAGTTGCTTTCCCTCTCATTTTTTGTTTTGCTTTGTTTGTTTTTGAGACAGGATCTCATGTAACCCAGGCTGGTCTCAAACTGCCTAAGTAGCCTAGGATGACCCAGACAAAATTGGTTGCTTTCATTTGCTTTCTATTGCTGTGATAAAACACCATAACCAAAAACAATTTAGAAAGGAAAGGTTTTATTTGGCTTTCCTGTCCCTAGCACGATCATAGTCAACCATTGTGGGCAGTCAGGACAAGAACTCAAACAGTAGCAGAGGCAGAAACCATGGAGGAATGGTGCTTACTGGCTTGTTCCCCATGATGTTCTCAACTTGAATTCCTCTATCACCCAGGACCACCTGCCCAGTGGTGGGTCTGCTCACAATGGCCTGAACCCTCTCACATCAATCATTAAGAAAATGTATTGCAGGACAATTGAGAAGCAATTACTCAATTGAGATTCCCAATTCACAGATGTGTCTAGGTTTGTGTCAACCTGCACATTGTTGTTGTCTGGGATGTCCATGTGAATGTACACATGTTCATCCCTCTGTCTCCTCTTCCCTTGCAATAAGATTACAGGTACATACTACTATGCCCAGCTCTTTATGTGTGTTCTTTATGCTTGGTACCTGAACCCAGGTCCTAATGCTGGTGTGCAAGCACTTTACCAGCTGAGTTATCTCCACAGCCCAATCTTGAACTCTTGATCTTCCTGCCTCTACCTATAGATATGCACCATCATGCCCAGCTTCAAAAGTACTTTTTGTTGCTTATGCATTTGGTGACATATCTACCTAAGTCATTGACAAATATAAGGTCTGCCTCCAGTTTGCTCTCTTAAGCAGTGTCTTTAATATTATATAACCCAAACCTATTTTGGCACACAAAATATTGACTACTTCTTAATTTTAGGATTCCACTTTATTAATGACCTATGATATAGAAAGGACAGTGATTTGTCTTGACACATAATGAGGAGGTAATAAATGTCATAAGGTTAGCACTGACACTTCTAACCTTCAGAAACATGACTTCCACAAACAAAAGACAAAAAAAATATGTAATTCTCATGTAACGTTCTTCCATACATCAACTCCTCAGCTTTACCAAACTAAAGCAAATATATTAAAAACCATCATGTAGTGGAATAGCCTGACAACAAACAAGCACTTTAGAAATCACCCGTGAATCCTATGCTAGGGTTCTAGATTCCACAATAAATTTTGCTGGCCAGTGAAATTAACAATATTAACCATTTTTGCATTTAAAATACGAATTTATATGCAACAATTTAACTTCTCCTACAGTTAAAATATCTTGCAAGAGCCAGGAGTGGTGGCACGCAACTGTAATCCCAGCACACAGAAGGTAGAGGCAGGAGAATTGGGAATTCAAGCTCACTCTCAGCCACAAAGACCAGTCTAGATGACAGGAACCAAGCACACACCTGGCACACATACATATATGCAGGAAAAACACACATAAAATAAACAAGTCTAAAAAAACACACATAAATAAAATAAACAAGTCTAATTTTTAAAAAAATGAGGAGGTAGAAAAGGGGGAGGGGATGGTGATTATATTGTCAGGCATATTTCTATAATCCTAGCAGGAAGACTACCAGAAGTTTGAGGCCAGCCTATACTTCAAAGCAAATATCAGCCTAACCAGAGCTACCAGGTGAGATCCTCCCTTTAAACAAAAAGAAGAATTCTTTACTAAAACTAAAAAGTATCATCCAACAAAAGTAAAGCACATTGGGAAAAATAATCTAAGACAAAAAGTGCTTTTTGGTTATGGAAATCGTATGTACCTTTGTTTCCTTGGAGATATCCACCACTTATGGCTTTTAGAATCTTTCCGCTTCTTCTGCAAAGAACTCCTGAGACTTGAGGGGAGGGGTTTCACAGATGTCCTATTTAGGGCAGAGTGATCCAAGAGCTCTCACTTAATGCACACAGTATAACCAAAACCAAAATCTGATCCTTTTAAAGTTTTCCCTTCACACATGTGGAATACCTTTTACATCTTCTCACTCAGGTGCACTACATTATGTAAGTGTGTTTACAAAAATGATCTGGAAGCCCCTGGCCTCAACATCCTTGAATATTTTACATGTATCTTTTTAATTTTTTTTTCTTTTTTAGTGACGTGTTTTAGGTCTCTTGATCTCTCCCATGTGTTTTTCTTTACCATTTCTTTATTCTTTTTGTCTTTCTACTGTATGACCAGGCCCAACATTTTAGAGGAGACCTTTAGGTATGGAGATAGGAAAAGGAAGAATAATAAACAGGATAGAGTATGGGCAGAAGCAAGAAGTGGGCTGCACAGAGCCACTGAACTACTTCACAGCATGTGTAGTTAATCTACTTCATTAACAGATAAACTCAGTCTTGGTCTTAAACATGCTGGCTTGGTTCACTACCAAGAACAGTAGTCTTTCTCCTTTCCCTTAATGACTTATTTTTATTTTATGTGTATGGAGTTTTACCTGCATGTATATCTGTGCACCATGTATAAGCATTGTTTTCAGAAGCCAGAACCCATGCACAATACTGCTAAAGTGGCCAAGAACCTGAGATAGGTCATGATTCTAGGGGCAAACCTACTATTATTCTGCTAAAGAAGCATAGCAATAAAATGACTCCCAGTGGCAATGACCCAATGACCCATAAACCAGAGCATCACTCAACCCTTATCAGAGAAGATTCTTCTTGCCATAAACAGTAACTAACAAAGAGATCCACAACTGGACAATGTGCATTAAGTGAGAGACCTTGGATCACTCTGCCCTAAATAGGACATCTGTATCAAACCCCTCCCTTCAAACCTCAGAGTTCTTTGCAGAAGAAGCAGAAAGACTTTAAAAGCCAGAAGTGGTAGATAACTCCAAGGAAACAGCCTCTTCAAGACATAAGATTGTTTGACATTTGGTCTGTTGCGATGTATTGTAATGCTAAATTCTGTATCCCAAGGTCTAACTGCCTCAAGACTAGTGAAGTCTCAGTAGACGCCATCTTGAGAACATGGCCATGAAGGCCTGCCAGTTGGAATAGGAGTAGCCCAGGTGGAACATGGCAAGTTATATCATGGGGTTATTGACAGGGAAATAGACAAAACAGCACATAAAGTTGATATCTGCCCGGTCTAGTGTTTTTCAGGCTTATTATAAAGGTTTTGTGTCTTTTACTTGGGAACTAAATGAGCTAAGTAAGCTAGGATAGAAAGCCCCCCAAACAGTATTTACTGCAACACAAGACGTGTAGTTTTATGAACACACAGAGACTGTGATAACACCCACAGGACCTGCACAGGTTTAAACTAGACAAAATCCCAGCATAGAAAAGGAGACACAAAGTCTCAACCCTAACCAAGAAGCTATTTGTGATACTTCCTGGGAAAGGATAATTTTGTTTTCTCCAATTGGATATATCAACTACATTCCAGGGCAGCCCATGCCCAGGAGTAATTAGCCAATACAAAATGGATTCTATATTTGTAGGGGAGTTGGGGCTTTTTGTTTTGTTATTTTTAACTTCTTTCCCTTATTATGTTTTTTTGTTTTGTTCTTTTTTAAGTTCATCTTTTGTTGTTGTTGTTTTCCTGGGAGAGAGAAAGAGAGAACATGAAGTTGGGTGGAAAAGTGCTGAGGGAAAAAATATAATCAAAATAGACTGCATGAATAAACATTTTTAAAAATTTTATTTAAAGTAACTGAAAAAAACTCTGTTGAAGTATTATACTTACAAATAGAAATAGGACATTTTAATTTTTTCTTTGTTTTTATTTATATGTGTGAGTGTTTTGTCAACGTGTCTTCTGTGCACCATGTGTATGCAGCACATGAAGGGCCAGAGAGGGAATCAGATTATTGGGAACTAGAGTTATAGTTGTCTGCCACATGAGTGCTGGGAACAGAATCCATGTTCTCTGGAAGAAAAGGCAGCCAGTACTCTACACCTAAGTATCTCTGCAGCTCCTTCCCCTCTTCTTTTAAGGTATAAGCAAAGAAAGCTTATAAGACCAATTCTCAATATTTTGCGTATCAAATGAGTATAATGTGTGCAAATGACTATTCCAAGTATTATATAGGGGAGATATAGTTGAGCAGGTGGCATGTAGTTGAGTAAGATTAACATTAAAATGGTGATCTTTTTAAGTAGACTGCCCTCTGTAACATAAGTGAACTTCAGCCAAACAGCTGAAGGCCTAACTAGAATAAAAAGGACTTCTCTAGCATAGTACCTTTAGATTGGAACTGTGTCAACTGCACTCCTAAGTTTCCATATTGCTAGCCTGCAGGTTGCTACTACACCTGGCTTTCTTAGTCTCTGGTCTGCCAACATGTACTCGCACACACACAAACACACACAAAAACACACACACACACACACACACGGGTGCAGATACACGCACGCACTATCAGTTTTGTTTCTCTAGAGAACCCTAGCCTAAGAGTGGGTTTAAAAGAAAGTCAGGGTACCTGTTGAGAGCAAGAAAAAAAAATCATAGATCAGTCAAGCATGTTACATTTACTGAGCATCTATTAGGAGCCAGGAACTGTCACTACTGGAAATATAGCAGCAAACAACACAAACATAGGCTAGCTATGGAGTTTCAGAACTTTTGTGGGACAGAAGCAGGCAATTCATAGCCCTGCCTGACCCAAACTGAAATTATAGAGAGACATGGCTCAAGCCCTCTGCCTGTGGAGTGGTGGGATTGCAGGTACGCAACACCACACTTAACTTGGAACCTACACTTTAAATACAGGAAACATATAAGAAATACACAGCCAGGCGGTAGTGGTGCATGCCTTTAATCCCAGCACTTAGGAGGCAGAGGCAGGTGGAATTCTGAGTTCGAGGCCAGCCTGGTCTACAGAGTGAGTTCCAGGACAGCCAGGGCTATACAGAGAAACCCTGTCTTGAAAAAACAAAACAAAACAAAACAAAGAAAAGAAAAAAGAAATACACATCAGGTAGTGCTAAGATGCACAAACATATATGTGTAAAGTGAGAGTGATGTATATAAAGAAGAGTGGTCCCGAGTCCACTATAGAAAAGAAAAGGCCACTCTGAAAGAAAGGGGGATTAAGAAAGACCCTGCATAAAGGGATGAGCAAAGACCTGTGAAGAAGTCAGAGAAAACAAAAATAAAACAAAGGGCTGGAGAGACGGCTCAGTGGTTAAGAGCACTGACTGTTCTTCTAGAGGTCCTGAGTTCAACCTCCAGCAACCACATGGTAGCTCACAACTATCTGTAATGGGATCTGATGCCCTCTTCTAGTGTGTCTGAAGACAGCTACAATTGTACTCATACATTAAATAAATAAATAAATCTTAAAAAAAAAAAAAAAGACCACCAGTGATAGTCATGCTGGAGGTAAAAGACAGTGAGGGAGGCAGAATAGAAGACAAGATGTGTAAAGGGCCTGGTAAGTGTGGAAAGAACCTAGACTTTACTCTGAACATGAGGGAATGTCAATGAAGAGCATGATGTTACATGTTTGCTTTTAAAAGTCATTAGCCAGTAAAGAACTTACTTGAAGAGAAAGATAAAAAGGCAAAAAGACATGAAAGCAGATGAAATTTGCCAAACGTGGAATCATTTGGTAAAGTTGATAAAAAACAACAAATTTTTTTGAATGCAGAAACACAAATGCAAAACTGAGAGGGGGAAGAGAAGGGGAGAGAGGAAGAAAGAGAAGGGGGAGGGAGGGAAAAGGGGGAAAAGGGAAAAAGGGGAAAAAGGGAGAGGGAGGGAAGGAGAGAATGTGAGAACACAAATACGAGAACTTATCTCAGGAACATAGCCACAGAAGATTCACCACCTGGACTGGGTATGAAACTGAGGAGAGGTAACCAGCCAAGTGGCAGACACAGAATAGTATAAACGAGATAAATGAGATACTAACTAGACAGGGAACAAGCCTTGCTTAAGGCCTAGGCATTTATTCATAAATAATAAGCCTCCCCAGTCCTTACAGTATCAGTGTCAGGGAGTCTACAACCACTGATTAACCTTAGCACTGAGGGATACAGTACCCACTTCTGGCCTCCATAGGTGTGCATGTGGGTGTTCTCTCTCCCTCCCTCACCCCGCCCCATCATATACACACACACAGAATAAGCAGCAGTATCAAATGCTGTAGAATGAAGAGGTAATGACAATAAACCTATGTATTTTTTGACAGTGATTTCGGGGACCTTGAAAATGTTTGTTGAGAGCTAGAATACCATTCATGTTTTAGTCTCTAAATGAGCTCCCTAAAGAGAAATCTGAATTAGAGAAGTTACTCAAGTAGGGCTAGTCTAATAATAAAAAAATCAATGATAGACGAGATGTTGAAGTCAAAGACAGAAACACATGGTAAAACCAAATGTGTTATGTTCCGTGTTTGGTGTTATGAATGGCCTTTAAGTGCCTTGTGGCAAGAAATTATTAGCAGGTTCTAAAAGCTGACAGCAACCACCTGCAAGACACAGGGGAGAAAAAGGAATTTAGTACAACACCTGAAGGGGCTGAATTTAGCTAATTATGAGTTTGGAGGAAGTAAAAAGTACTATTTACAAATGAGAATCAAAGTACAGCTAGTACTTCTCGACAAAGTCAAAGTCTGAGCCGAGACTCCGTAACACTTATGCCCAGACTGCTACAAAAACTGCAAGATAACCAATGAGGGTTGTTACAGGCTTCTTAGTGTGTGCTGTTGAATAAATACCAATAGAAAACTAATACGGGGCTCACTTCCCGTGCAAGAGGCTAAAGGACAAAAAGTAAAGGAAAAGAACAAAAACTGCTTAACTTGGATCATCTCAGGACGATCCTGTCTAGGGATTTTATCCAAGTATTGCTCAAGTTGCAGCATGTTTCTCATAACCTTCATCAAAGTATTAATTTTCTAAAAATTTTGAGTAATGGAAAAGGGGTTTTTATTTTCAACTGTAGAAAGTTATACTGATAGTTATGAAAAATTAAACAGAGGCAAAACAGGGTGCCTAAGATACCTGAATGTCAGACATAGTTCCAGTGCTTAGAGACACTGATCCCCAAACTAATCTTAGAAATGAGCACAAGGTCATGACTTCTGTCCTTCTTCACAACCAGAAGTTTAAGCTCGAGAAATGAAAAAACCTTTCACCTTTTACTGTAGAGCAAGAATAGCTCAAAGGTGCTCTCGACTACGAAAACAAAAGGAACCCACCCCAGATTAACTGCAACTTTGACCCCTAGGCTCTCTACCAGTCCAGAAACCTGCTTATTAAAGATGCAACAAGCCCTGAGAAGCAATCCCTGCTGGGAATTGTAGTTCTCCCGCCTCGACCTTCACGATTGGAAACCTATCACGTGCCCAACCGGCGACTCAAACGCCGGCAGCCAGGATTGGTCCGAGACTGAGGTAACGAGGTACTGATTGGATATCAGGTCCCTGAAGCCACGCCTCAGCAGCACACCCGCCTCCCCGCGCTCCACACCCCAGCCCGCTTCTTCAGGAATAACCCTCTAGTCATTCCTGTCCAGCGCCCGCCCTAGAGGGCTGCCTCAGTTTCCCGCTCTAGGGCTCTGGGAGCGCCTTTGCCTAGGGAGTGCACAACATGGATGCCTCTCACTTTGTCCGTTGGCAGTCCGCAGTCAGCGTGACCACGCGCCCCCTTGGAGAGACCCCACGCTCACCTGGGCCGCGACGGTCACGCCGGATAACTGACAGGCCCGCAGCATCTCTGCCGAAGTGACGGCGCTGCTGGTGTACGCGGGAACGACCGCGGCCGCACGAGAGGAGGGCGTGCGTGCTCGTGTGCGTGCCCGCGTCTGTACAGCCTGTCTGCGTCCGGCGCACCGGAAGGGCCACCGGCACCACTGCGCACGCGCCGCCTCCTCTCCTGGTCCAGCCGAGGAGGCTCCCTGAGGGTGGGACTCACCCCGGCTGCGAAAAGGGGAACAAGCGGTGATTGGCGAGTAGGAGGCGGAAGGGCAGGTTCTCCTTCCGGGTCGCCCTCGGGCGCTAGTTTGTCGCTGATGACTGGGGTTACTAGGTGAACTGCCAGTAGAGTGGTGTGTAAAGTTCGACTGTGACTCTTAGAATTAAAGCGTTGGTGAATTAAATTAGAATTAGACTCTTAGAATTAAAGGGTTGTGGAGGTGGCTCCGGTAGGGACGCCTTCTCCCAGTGCTGACGACCTGAGTTCAATCTTTGCGACCCATATGATGGCAATAGAATCGATTCCCATTAGTTGTCCACTTCTTTATGGAGCTGAGGCATACATATGCCCACAAGTTTCTTTCAAAGAGTTGCTGGAGAATAGGTGAGTGAGTGCTGGAGGCATCCTGAAGGTGTTTCCGGTGTCTTTAATTATTAGAGGATGGATAGGAACCCAAATTTCAAGTTCAGGTTTTTATTTAAATCACACCGCTTTTTCTGCCACTTTTATTTTTTCATCACTTTATGGTTTTTCGAGACAGGGTTTCTCTGTAGTCCTGGCTGTCCTGGAACTCACTCTGTAGACCAGGCTGGCCTCGAACTCAGAAATCTGCCTGCCTCTGCCTCCCAAGTGCTGGGATTAAAGGCGTGCGCCACCACCGCCCTACGTTATTTTTTATTTATTTTGTTTTTTTTTTTTTTTAAACGTACAGCACCCGGTATTCCCAGGCAGTCTCCCATCCAAGTATTAACCAGGCCTGACTCTGCTTAGCTTACGAGATCAGACAAGATCGGGCACGTTCAAGGTGGTATGGCCATCACTTTTATTTTACAAAGATGATTTTTGTCGCAGTTTTTGGGATGGTTTGGAAGACTCTTCCAAGCGTTCTGAGTTTAGCAATGTGTTAAAAATTGGCTATCGGTAATATTCTATGTAAGTTACAATATGGTTATGTGGTTAACTTACCATAGTAACATAAAAGTTATTTTTTTTAATTAACAGGAGATTTATTTATGCAAGAATAGAGTAATCCTTGCCAAACTTCGTAGGAGATGTTAAATTTTCTGTCCAATTTTCCTTCCTGGATAAGTCTTTCCTTTCTGTACCTGTCCGTTTTGAAAACATAATACCAGAAGATGAGGGGCCCAAACACCGCCAGGGCTCCTAAAAGTGAGTTCTTGGGAGTGGGTCTGAAATTAGGATAAATATTTGCTGGTCTTGCATAGGTCCAACGACTCAAGGCAGGATCCTTGATTGGCGTTTGGGGTCGTTGTACTGAAGCAGATACTCCCGTTTAAGCTGGGCCCTTATGCTCAAGCCCTCGACCTGCGCCTTTCGGGTCTCCAGAGACACGTCATACTCGGCAGGGTCGAGGGTACTGGGGAGAGTGGCCAAGGGAGCAGGCTTATACTTGGACCTCGACATCTTGGTTCCAAAAGTTAATTTTCAAAATCTGTTGGGGGCCTGGTTTACTGTCGCACACCTTTAATCCCAGCACTACAGAGGCAGAAACAGGCAGATCTCTGAGTTAAAGACCAGCTTGGTCTACAGAGTTCCAGGACAGCCAGATGAATAAACTGAGACCCTATCTCGAAAACCAGAAAACAACAACAAATCTGTTTGCAAAATACTTACAAGTCATAAGTAGGTGATTTGTTACGATACAGATCGGCTGCACTTTTATTTTCAGTTATAAAATAAATGGAGTCCAGTGTTGTTGTCCACACTGTAAATGACAGCACTTGAGAGGCTGATGCAGGATTGGGCTACATAAATCTCAAACAAAAAACAAGGATGATTTGAGATGTATCTAAAATATGTTTACAGTCGATTTGATCGATGTTCTAAACATTTTAAGCTCTTCAGGGCCCTTCTGTAATGTACTTGTCGATCTTTGTCATGTCATCAATCAACAGCCTCTAGTCCTCCCATTTTCTTAGTAAATTCAGCAGTCCAGCTCCAGCCCTGTTCACTGCTGCTCTAGTTCTTGCCAGGGTGATAACTTCTCTCCCAGTGTCCGGGGCTGCTTTTGTTCCTTTTGTTCTACACTTCGGACTACAGACAGTCTTCTTGGCTTTAAGATCTCATTCTTAGCGACTGGAGAGATGGTTCAATGTACTGTTCTTGTAGAGGACCCAAATTCAGTTCCCAGCCCCAATATCAGGCAGCTCAAAACTGCTTATAAATTACCACAGAAACTTAACACCTCAGCCCTCCAGGTACAGACACATACACATGATTTAAAAAAATAAATCTTAAAAAAATCTAATTTTTTATTTAACTATGTCCTTAATCATTGGAATGATGGCGTAATCAGTAAAGTTCCTGCTCTCAGACTTGAGGACCTCAGTGTGAATCCACATCACCCATGGAAAAGCTGTCCTTTACTGGCATCTGCGTGTGTGTGTGTGTGTGTGTGTGTGTGTGTGTGTGCGTGTGTGCGCGCGCGCGCGCGCGCGCGCGCCCCCCCCCCCGCGCTCATGCATGTAATTTTAGAAATCTTGGGTTTTGTTTTGTTTTTGTTTTTTTAGTTGTTTAAAAGGCTGGGTCTGAAGACATGGTTTACCAGTTAGAAGCACGTGTTACTCAGGGCGTCTAAGTTTGGTTCCCAGCACCTACCTCAGGCAGCTCATAATCTCTTTTAACTCCAGTCCCAGGAGATTCTGGGGTACCTGCACAAATGTGTTGCATATATACTCATGCAGGCACAATTTTTAATTTTTAGAACATCTTTTTGGGTCTGGAGAGGTCGATCAGTGGTTAAGAGCGATTGCTACTCTTTCAGTGACCAAGGTTGAGTGTCCTATGTACAACACCATCACAACCACCCCTGACACCATGGCTTGCAAACATCTGGAACTCCAGTCCCAGATGATCCAGTGCTCTCTTCTGGCCTCTGTGGTCACTGCATGCTAATGGGGCAGACAGATGTGCAGGCAAAATGCACATTGAAAAAATTAAATCTTAAAAAAAAAAGATGGATGAGATGGCACTTGTCTGTAACCTTTTTGCTAGGAAATTAAGACAGATCACTGGAGATCCAATCTACAATCTCTGAACTTCAGAATATTTGAGAAACTTTGTCTCAAAAAGGAGAGGATGTAGAGACGGCTCAATGGGTAAGAGCTGTGATGGCTAGTTTTTGTCAACATGACACAAAGTAGAGTCACCTGGCAAGAGGAAAACTCAACTTGAATAATTGCTTCTATCAGACTGCCCTGTGGGCATGTCTCTCGGGGCATTCTCTTTACTAATGATTAATGTGGCAAGGACAGATGGTGACAACCCTGAGCAGGTGGTCTTGGGTTGTATAAGAAAGAAAGCTAAGGGGAGTGAGGGGAGATGGAGAATTTCTCCGTGTCAAGAGCATGTACTGCTCTTGCAGAAGTCCAGAGTTCAATTCCTAGCACCCACATCAGGTTGCTCAAAATGGCCTGTAACTCCAGCTCTAGTAGTATCCAGTCAGTACCTCTGACCTGTGTGCACTGGCACTCACATGCGCATACCCACACATAGACACACACTTGTGCATATAAGTTAAAGTAATGAAGAAAATAGAGGAAGCTAAGGAAGCCAGTAAGCATCATCTCTGCGTGGTCTCTGCTTCAGTTAGCGTCTCCAAGTTTCTGTCTTGAGTTCCTGCCCTGACTTTCCTCAATGATCTGTCATGACATGGATTTATTACGCCAAATAAATCCTTTCCAAATTGGTTTTTGTCAGTGTTTTATCACAGGAACAACAAGCAAACCAGGACAAGTGAACTAGGTCAGAACCTATCACTCTTGCAAGGGACCTGAGTTCAGTTTTCTTTTTTATATATAGAATTTATTTTTTTATTTTATATGCATTGGTGTTTTGTATGCATGTATGTCTATGTGAGGGTGTCAGATCCCCTGGAACTGGAGTTACAGATAGTCCTGATCCTCTGGAGGACTCATCTTTCCAGCCTTCCCTTAGTTCAGTTTTCAAAGTCTTGATGCAGTGCCCCCCAACAACTTGAAAGAACAGTTCCAGGGGCTCTGATATGCTCTTCTAGCCTCAGAGGGCATCCTCAAATGTGGTATGCACATACATACATATAAAAAATAGTACATATACACATATATATCTATACATATTTTAAAGTAAGATGACTCAGTGAGTAAAGGCACTTGTCACTAAACTTGAGTTAGTTTGATCCTAAGATCCCATACAATGGAAAGAGAAAACGAACTCCTGAAAACTGACCACTAAACTCCACACATGCATCCACACACACACACATGCACTTGCACAACATTTTAATATAATAATGTTCACATGCACACCAAACACACCACACACAAAAACCACAATATCTATTTATGAAAGAATGTAATGCTAGATAAGTTAATCCCTGCTCTCAAAAACTCATAGGGGTTTTTTGTTTTAAAGTGTTACTAGATTTGGGGGTGGTGGTACAAGCATATAATCCCAGCATTCAAGAGGCAGAGGCAGGACCAAACAATGAAGAACCAAATTTAACAGAATGTTACCAGGATTATACTACCATTGCTTGGAAATTTTGTGTCACATAATTTCCTTAATAAAGAAGGTACAGTGACTCCCTTGCCAATCAAACCACCTTTAACTGTGCTGGCAGATGGTTCCAAATAAGAGCCTTAGCCATGCAAGACTGAACCATGGGAGAAGCCAGATGTGGGGTATCCACCTGCAAACCCGGAATTCTTGTAGTGAGATGAGAAACAGACAAGAAGAGTCTGAAAGTTAAAGTTCTTGGACCAAATAGCCTCAAATATGTAGCACAGCAGCAGAAATATCAAACGCCCCTGCATCAACAGGGTCAGGGGAATGGAATTCCAGAATTACTCTCATGTACACATATAACCCTCACACACAACAGTTCACCCACACACACAATAATTAGTAGGGGTTTTTGTTGTTGTTCGTTTGTTTTTGAGACACAATTTCTCTGTATTTCTCTAGCTACCCTGGAACTCACTCTGTAGACCAGGCTAGCCTGGAACTCAGAGATCAGCCTGTCTCTGCCCTCTGCCTCCCTAGTGCTGAGATCAGAGGTGTATGATTCAGCTACCACCACCGCCAGGCTTAATTAGTAGTTTTAAAAGAGCCTTTATGAATATCTCAATGACCTTTTACCATATATGGAGGGTTTTGGACTCCAAATGGCCACTGTAGATGGGAGGCTAACATGACAACAATATTCCAGGCTCACTACCCAATTACACAGCCCATGTCTCAGAGAAGCAAGTATAACTTGAGTATTTTAAAAATGTGATTGAGGTAACCCATGGGGAATCCTGGGACTCATATAGAGGAGCTCATAAACTGAAAATTATTGTTGTAATGTAAAGTATTATTTGCCTTTTTATTCTGATAATCACATAATTGTACAGAGATTACTTGATTTATTAATATCACAAGAAATTGAATGTAGAAGCAAATTGTATAACTCAGGGATTTTTAGGTTTTTGATGATTTTCTTGTTTTGTTTGTTTTAATAAATAAGGTCTCACTCTTGCCCAGACAAGCCTTTAACTAGAGGCAAGTTGTCCTGCCTCAAGTTCTCCAAAACTGGGATCACAGGCATGAATCACCATGTATAAATGGACTGTTTTGTGTATTTTTTATGCTGGACCTTAGATTTCTTACAGTTATTAGTCTTGTCTAACATTAGTGGATTTATCATTGTTATTTTAATCATGTGTGGTAAGCAGAATAACCAGGCCCTCAAGATGTCTACTGTCTTCTAATCTCTTTGGATATGGTACCTTGTTAAAAAAAAAAATTGTAGATGTAAGAGTCTGTTGATCCTACTACTCAGGAGGCAGAAGCAAAAAGATCTCTAAGTTCAAGGACAGCCCAGTCTACATAGATTGTTTCAGGCTGGCTAGGGCTACAGAGTGAGACCATGCCAACAAAAACAAACAAATAAAACCCAGAAGTTTTGTAGTTCAGTTATTGCAGCCATTCTTAGTATGTAGGAGTTATGAGTTTAATTCACAGTACTAAATATAAACTATTTTTGAGATGAGAAAACCATTTTTTATTATTTTGGTAGGCCAAGTATGATTATAATATTGAAGGAGGATGGGAGGAATGAGACACTGTCTTTGAAAATACAAAACTAGGGCCTGGTGAGATGGCTCAGTGGTTAAGAGCACTTGCTGCTCTTCCAGAGGTCCTGAGTTTCAATTCCCAGAAACCACATGAGGACTTACAACCACACATGGTGACTCACAGCCATCTAAGGGGATCTGATTCCTTCTAGCCTGTAGATGTATATGCAGCAGAGCACTAAAATTAAAAAAAATAAATAAAATACAAAAGTGTTCGTGAGCCAAAGGTTGCAGACATTTTCAAGAAGCTGGAAAAAAAGGCAAGAGAAAGGCCTTCTCTTCTAGAGCTTCCAGAAGGATCACAGCCTTAGTACAATTTGATTTTTAGTCCTTGGGATTAATCTTAGCTCTCTGGCCTACAGAACTCTGATAGTAAATTCATGGCTTTGTTTGTTTGTTTGTTTGCTTGTTTGTTTGTTTTTTGAGACAGGGTTTCTCTGTGCAGCCCTGGCTGTCCTGGAACTCACTCTGTATACCAGGCTGGCCTCGAACTCAGAAATCCGCCTGCCTCTGCCTCCCAAGTGCTGGGATTAAAGGCGTACGCCACCACCGCCCGCCTATTTTTCACAATTTTAAGTTCTAGTATAACAAATGCCAGTAGATATAATCCATACAAGTTAAAGCTCTTTGCAATTTTCAATAATATTCTGAGGTCTTCAAGCCTCAACCTGCTATGGAGCTGTTACCCTAGGTGTTAAGAGGACTTCTAGTTCCTCTTAGGGTGTAAGAGTCCTGAGCCAAAAATTGAACAGCCACTCTCTAAATGAGTTCTGTGGGGTGTTTGCTTTTCTTGTTATTTTGTACCTTTTTCTTCCCTTTTCACCTTAATTTTTGCTTTTTTATTTTCTTTTTAAGAGTCTTTACACAATCCATGCTGGCTCAGCAGCAGAGCCTTGCTATTATATCTATACTGGCAGTGAGATAACTTTGAGTACAGGAGTCCCAAGTCACCTTCGGGATCTTAGAAGACCTTGTCTCAAAAATGGGGAAGTTTAGCTGGGGTTTGGGATGGGGTGTAGCTCTCACTTTTAATCCCCGCAGCGGATCTCTGTGAGTTAGAGGCCACAGAGCTAATTCCAGGTCAACCAGGGCTACATACACAAACGGGAAAAAAAAAAAAAAAAAAAAACTGTCTCAAAACAAAACAAAAGCAATCAAAAGTTTAGACAGAACCAACTCTTGCAAGTTTTCTCTAACCACCATAAGCACGCAGTGTCATGCGCGAGCCCAATCATAAACGCAAAATAAATAAGAAGACGGTGGCTTAGGGCAGAACCTAGTATAAAGCGACAGTCCAAAGAACTTGGGCCACATCTGTTTTCCTTAACCCCGCCCCCTCTAAATTTCTTAGCCTTTTGCTTTGTTACTATTGAGACCACTGCGGCCACCGTAGGCAGGCTGCAAGATGGCGGCTTCCATCTTCACGGGCGCCGTGAGAGCTGCCTCAGGTCAGTCTTCTATTGACGGCTTCGCTGAGAAGAGAACCGGCACGGGAGGGAGTGGGCGTTTAGTTAGGATGTTAACGGGGAAAGACAAACAAGATGATTTGAAGTCGAAGGTTTGCTGCGCGATACCTTGCACAGTGTAGTATCCGTGACCCGCGTTCACTGGATCCACCCTGCCCTAGGAAGCATACCCGAGACTGAGGTAGAGGAGACGAGGGTGATGACACCCAAAATTCCATATATATATATTTTTTTCTTTTTCTGATTTAGAGGTTCAAATGCCTCTCGCGACCTTGACCTTGAGAGTCATATAATTTCTCTGACATTTTTGATTCTGTAGCGGTAAAATGGGGCTTCCTCCCACCTGCGGATTAAACAAACTTGTAAAACATCGAGTATGTTTGAGAATCTTGTGTAATTATCAAGAGACTGGCCTAATTCGTTTTTAACTACACTCCTCTGATGGTGGCGGCGGTATTTAGGGGTGAAGGCAGAACCAGGTAGGAAATGTAAACTACTCAAGTATGATAGAGATGATCAGTAAGTTACTTGCACACAACTTATACTGTAGAGATAACATTTGTGGAAGAATATACAGAGGACCAAGAGGGGAAAAAGTAACCATATAAAATTTCCAGGTATTAGATCTTAAAAATGGAACTTTTGTGAGTTATGAAATATGTATACTAAAAAGTTCATATAAGGGGACATACGTGTAACTAACACCAGTTCAAGACAAGCCCCTTCCCACCCTGTGCATTGCCCCTATCATTACTCGTTCTTCCCATAGCCACTTAAGCAACTATACCTTCATCTCATATATATTCATATACCTAGCATATTTTGTCTCGTTTTGAACTTTACATTAATTTTTATATAATGTGTCTAGTGTAATGTCTGGTTTTCATTTACTCAGAGGGTGCGTGTGTGTGAAACTTTTTGATTTCTGACTGCTTTTTTTTCTTTTCTTTTTTTTAAAGATTTATTTATTTTGTTTTTGTGAGTACACTGCAGCTGTCTTCAGACACACCAGAAGAGGTCATTGGATCCCACCCATTACAGGTGGTTGTGAGCCACCATGTGGTTGCTGGGAATTGAACTCAGGACCTCTGGAAGAGCAGTTACTGCTCTTAACCACCGAGCCATCCCTCCACCACCACCCCCGACTCTTTTTTTTTTTTTTTTTTTTTTTAATGAGACAGTTTGGTCTTAAATTCTCAGCCCTCCTTAGCTTCTACAGGCTGAGATTTTAGGTATTTGGACTCCCAAACCTGCCTTTCTTCAGCACATCTTTATCTGCTGTTAGCATTATTTCAATGTTTTCTTCAAGCTAAACTCTCTTAATCGTTTTAGTGTTTTATCTTGTATAACCCTCTCCATAATTTAAAGTTGAGGAAATGTGTATAGAGAGGTTAGTAAGTTGTTCCTGTTCACACCACTAGTTAAGTAGGAGCTGAAATTAATACTAGTTTGGTTCAAACCCTGTTACTTATTCACCACATTGCCCCATTTGTTTTGTGAAATTAGTGCAGAAGACAGTGGAACCCTGGTCTGAGTCTTGCATGAGGTTAGGTAGACACGACTTGGCAGTGTTTTTGTTGCTTTGAGAAAAGGTCTCACTAGATAGCCCTGGTTAACTGGGCACATGCTGTGTTAATAGTCGTGTTGCCCTTGTACTTGGGGTTCTCCTGCCCTTGTCTCTGGAGTGCTGTGATTGCAGGTGTAGGACTCTACATCCACATCAAATTGTTGCCAGTGTCTGGTTTTTTGAGATAGTATCTCCTGTAGCCCAGTCTGGACTTGAACTCTGGTCTCCTGCTTCAGCCTCCTGCAGACTGGACTTACTGGCATATCACCACCATGCCAGGCTTGGCCTTTACTTTTTTAAAAGCTAACTTCATTGAAGTACAATTCCGTATATTTGTGTTTGTGGCTATGCTTATGTGTGAGGGTATATACACGTGTGTGCGCCTGCAGACACATGTCTGAGATTGCTCTCAGGAGTGATCCATCTTGGTTTTTGAGCCTGAGTTTCTCTCTGAGATATGGCACTTACCAATTAGGCTAGGTTGGCTGGGCCACAAACTTCCTGGAATCCACCTGTCTCTCCAGTGTTGGAATTACAAGTGTGCTCAGCTTTTTACATGAATGCTGGGCACCAAACTCAGGCATAGGAAGCATTTGAACACCCGAGTCATTTCTCTAGCTCTGAAATACTCACTTTTGTGCATCTAGTTTAGTGACAGAAATCATCACCAAATTCCAGTCTTGGCATCTCATGGAACATTTTTAATATGTATGTATGTTCTTGAGTTTCACACTAGAGTTGGTTAGAAAGTACTAGAGAAGTAAATTGGTTGATTCTGATCTGCATAGTGTTCTTAGGGAAAAGCATTGATAATGAGGATAGCCTTCAGTTCATGTATCTCTGCCTTCTCAGCTCTACCTTCTGGCTGCCCAGCTTCATTCACTGCCTGTTCCCAGGCATTTCTACTGTGGTTAGGAAGCCATGCACAGCCTCTGGCAGACCAGATTCTGCCATTCCCATAGCTCTATTTGTTTCGGCGCCAAGGGGTTTGCTGATGTTGTTTGTCCTACCCAAAGTGGGCTCTCCTCCTTGGAGGGTCTGTATGTTCTTGTTTTGCTTTCACTTTGTGTGTGCGCATTATGTGGGAGTGTGCATGCTAACACACGTGCGTGTGGAGGCTTGAGGTTGGCACTGAGTGTCCTCTGTGGCTCTTCAGCTTATTTTTTTGTGTTGACGCTCTCTCGGAAGCACCTGTCTCTACCTTTTTTACCCTGGGACTGCCATGGCAGCATGTCCTGACTTCACTTGAGTACTGGGGCTCCTAACTCAAGTTCTTATGCTTGTATAGCAAGCAGTCTACCCACTAAGCCATCACCTAGCCCTTTAAAAAAAGTCTTATTTTTATTATTTTAAATTGTGTGCGCACGTGCGTGTGTGCATGTTCATGTGTGTGTGCATGTGTGTGCATGTTCATGTGTGTGTGTGCATTGTGCACACATGCCTGTGTGCATGTTCATGTGTGCGCGTGCGTGCGTGTGTGCGTACATGTGTGTGTGTGTGTGTGTGTGTGTGTGTTCACGTGCACAGACAAATGAGCTCAGGTGCTGGGGAAGCCAGAGTTGGCAGACCCCTTGGGGCTAGGGTTACAGGTAGTTGTGAACCACACGATGTGGACCTGGCAACTGAACTCAGGTCCTCTGCCAGAGCAGTATTTACTCTAACCACTGAGCAAACTCTCCAGCCCTTTGTTGGTTTTGTTTGTGTTTTTATTTTGTTTTTCTGAGGCAGTGTCTTATGTAGCTTAGGCTGACCTCAAACTTGCTCTGTAGTAGAAGATACCCTTGAGATCCTGATTCTCCCACTCTACTTTTCAGATGTTGAGATTACAGGTATGCATCACTATGTCCAGCAGGTTAGTTCACTATCAGGATAATGGAAGCACCTACTCTGTTTTCTTCATCAATCTTTTCTCCACTCTGTCCTTCCAGCTTTCTGTCTCTGATCTATCATTGCACTGAATCTGGAGGGGCTGTCTCCCCATGGTATAAAATTGGTGGAGGACAGTTAATCTTACACATAGTGAGAATGAGGAGTTCCTTACTTCTGGGCATAGAGCGTACAAATACCGATCTGGATTATATGATGGCTTCAGGATTCTAATTTTTCTAAAAAAAACACTGAGTATATAATAATCATTTATTTCATATGTAAATTATAGGTTGATGAAACTGGTAAAAAGCTTCCTCTGCCAGACGGTGGTGGTGCATGCCTTTAATCCCAGCACTTGGGAGGCAGAGGCAGGCGGATTTCTGAGTTCGAGGCCAGCCTGGTCTACAGAGTGAGTTCCAGGACAGCCAGGACTACACAGAGAAACCCTGTCTCAAAAAAAAAAAGCTTCCTCTGTGAATCTGGCATCAGGAACCTTCTGTTAGGTCTACTTTTGTCTCCATGCATTATAATACATGGGTGTATGTGTTAGAGTATATTCAGTACATGGACTTCCCTCTGTCTCTGCAGGAATATTTCGTCCCTTGAATGTCTTGGCATCTTCAACCTATTGGAACTGTGCCAGGAATGCCTGTCTCCGTTCTGCACTGTGCAACATTCATTTTAGACATATTCAGATGTCAGTCGTTTCCTCTGCTCCAAGACTTGTCACATCTGTTGGGCACTTGGCATATGGGCACACTGCAACAGTCCTTAATAGGTAAAGTACATGACAATAACATATTTAAAAAATATTTACACAAAATTTTCTAAAGTAGCTATGCCTGGGCTGGGCGTGTAACTCCGTGGTAGAGTACTTGCCCCCAGATCTGTGAAGACTTCTCTTCTATCTCTAGTACTGCAAAATCCGTAAAATGTGTTCAAGACATTTTAGAGGTAGATCATCTTACCCTCCTTGTGGTTTAGGGTATGTATACACTTGGCCTGACTGAGGAGGAGAGTGTGATTGGCATCTTAGATGCCGGCAACAGGACTACACAGAGCACTTCCTTCCCACCTGGCTGTGTAGCCTTAGCTTGTAATCATCCTCCGGCCTTAGTCTCCTGAGTGCTAGGATTACAGGTGTGCACCCACCTTGCATTTTACATTTTACAGCACAGGGGAATCTAAGGTCTATTTGAGCTAGTCTAGTATATTACTAGTGATGTCTGCCGCCACCCTGGCCTCCTTTCTGATGTTGTTTATACTGTTTCCAGAAACTGTCAGGCAAACCAGAGATCAAATGGGATGTTCAGCTTATGTGGCTCGGCTCTGTGGGAGTCAGTCAGTCAGTGAGCAGATGCTCAGTTAAGCACCCTTAGGTACCCTCCACTGTAGTTGCAGAAAGTACACAAAAATAAGCTGAAGTCCTCATGGAGTTTATACTCAGGTAGGCAGATAAGTAAGAAGCTATGTGATTAAAGTACTGTGGATACATTCTCTTAGTGCTGAGTGGGTGGGTTTTATTTTGGGTGTTAACAAATCGACCCTAGAGTCTTGTATGTGCTAAATACAGGTTCTACCTCTTCCTGTGGGTGTAGATTTTAGAAGGCTTAAAGTTAGGAAGGTTGCCATTCTTCTTGACATTAGTATTGTGTTGAAAATCAGTTCCTTGCCCTTCACTCAGTCTGTTCACTACATTTTACAACTGTATTTTAGAGTGGCCACATTGGTTCCCAGTGTCCTGAAGCCGCCAGTCAGAGCTCTGACATACTGCAGCAAACGCAAAGGCAAGAGAAAGACGGTAAAGTCGGTCGTGCATCGCTTCCTCCGACTTCACTGTGGCCTTTGGGTAAGGAGAAAGGTGAGTCTTTGTGCTGTGTGAGCCTAACCACGACATGCTCTCATCTTACTGGTAGCTCTTCAGTGTCATGCTGAGGTGCCTGCGGCTTCTCAGTATCTCTGTCCATCCTTGTGCAGAGAAAGGGTGTGAGTGGGTATAGCACTGTTCAGAGGAGCAGGCGCAGTCACTGTGGGAAGGGCTGAGAGGGTTTTCCTCTATCTTAGAGAAATCGGTAGATAAATGTGTATTAGAACTCAGCTCATAGCTGGCAGTGGTGGTGCATTGAGATATGTCAGTGAAGAGCCTTGGCTTGAAAGGACCCATTGACTGAACTCCTTAACAAGAACCTCATTTTCTATGCTCAATTCCACACATGTGAGTGGAGCTGCTGCTGACTTCAGAGCCACCAGGTCCTCCTGAAGGTAGAGCTGCAGGCAGTTGTGAGCTGCCCAACATGGGTGCTGGTCCTCTAGAAGAGCATTATGTGCCCTGAGCCATCTCTCAGTCCCTTAAGTTTCTGAGAAAAAGTTTTCTCACTTAACCTGGGGCTCACCAATTTTTCTAGCCTGCTTCACCAGTAAGCTCTGGGATCCATTTGTCTTTCTGCTCACTAGCGGGGTTACAGATGTCCACTACCATATCCAGCTTTTCCATAGGTTCTGGGTTCCAAACTCAGGTCCTCCTGGTTGCATTATAAGTACTTTGCCCACTGAGCCATCTCCACAGCCCATTTTTGGTTTTGTTTTTTTCCAGACAGGCTCTTACCCTGTAGTCTGAGCTGGCCCTCAGACTCAACTAGCTCATTCATTTATTTCTAATTTTTAAAAGGAAGATTTGTTTGTTTGAGTAGTCCTAGCTAGCCCAGAACTTCCTATATAGACCAGGATGGCCCTGAACTCAGCAGAGGTCAGTCTGCCTAAGATTTATTTTATTTGCAATTATTTGTATATGTGGGTCTGTGCATGTGAGTAATGTACCCATGGAGGCCAGAGGCATTGAGTCCTGGGGAGCTGGAATTATGGGTAGTTGTAAGCTACCTGCATTACTGCTAGGATTGAATTCAGGTCCTCTGAAGAGTGGTGTGTGCTTTTATCTGCTGAGCCTGGCTCTCTTTTTTTTTTTTTTTTTTTTTTTTTTGGTTTGGGTTTGGTTTTTAGAGACAGGGTTTCTCTGTATAGCCCTGGCTGTCCTGGAACTCACTCTGTAGACCAGGCTAGCCTTGAACTCTTGAACTCAGAAATCTGCCTGCCTCTGCCTCCCAAGTGCTGGGATTAAAGGCGTGCGCCACCGCCACCCGGCAAGCCTGGCTCTCAACTTTCAATTCTCCTGCCTCAATTACACAAATTACACATGTGTACCCCACGTCCAACTTGTGATTTTAATTTAAGTAATCTTTCCAAAGTATTAAATTATTAATACCTCTTCTACACATGCTTTTTTACCTACTACTTATTGCAAAGAGAAACAACTCAGTCCCTGTAGAAGTCTGGCTTTGCTCCTGGGGCCTATACATCATAAGTTATGGAGTATCTGCTGTTGCCTTTGCAAATTTTAAAATGTTTTTGGAACATTGTCTTATAGGCTGGCTATAAAAAAAAATTATGGAAAAAGTCAACTGCAAGAAAGAAGCGCTTGAGGGAATTTGTGTTCTGCAACAAGACCCAGAGTAAACTCCTAGATAAAATGACATCACCTTTCTGGAGGAGGCGCAACTGGTACGTTGATGATCCTTACCAGATGTACCATGATCGAACAAACCTGCGAGTATAGTTCAAAGCTATCAGAGTTCCCAGCTATGGAATGTGTATCTCTGTGTATGTGATGTCCTTGCAAAAGTGAGTTTGCATTAAACTGTAAACTGTACCAGCTGATAGGCAAGCCTGGGTTACCACTGATGTGCATTAAACATTCTCAAAGTTGGTCATAGAACTAAAAGTTAAATTTAGTGTGCATTATTTCAAAAACTGGTAATGGCTTTCCTTATTCCTGGAATCTTGGGTGAGGAAAAACATGAAAAGACACTTAACAGTGGGCCTTTGCGTGGGATCGAGATTGTATCCAGGGCTTTGCACATGCTAAACATGTGATGTAGATATCCTACAAGCCTATTCCCAATATGATGCAAGATGTATTTCAAAAACAAGTACCTTGGAACTCAGGAACCTCCTCACAGTCTCCTACCTGAAGCAAGGGAAGGGCAGGACTGGATGAAGCAGGAGATGGTGGAACTTTATGCCTCGGCTCTAGTGTGTGTGTGTGTGTGTGTGTGTGTGTGTGTGTGTGTGTGTGTGTGAAAAAGACAGAAAGAGGGAGAGAGAGAGGGGGGTGGGATCTACCCACCATCACTCTGCTTAATCTTGGCTTTTGTTAAGTAAAGTTTCTATCCATCAGACTCTCTTCAGCTTGAACCTTTGGGGTTCCCTTTAACATCACAACCCTCAACTCTTTTTCTGTGTTCCTTCTTAGTTGCCAGGGAACTCTGAGTGGGCCGTCCCACCTTTTCCTCCTAAGTCCTAATCCATGCCACCATGCATTGTAGAGCTTGTCTGTTTGTGGCTCAAGACCCCACCGGGCTCTCTTAGTTGTATCAACAGGTTCATGTGGAGTAAAAAGGTAGTTGTGAGCTGTTCTGCCTAGAGGTCCATAGGGTAGCAGTGCAGTTTCATCTTGTGTCCTGAGTTCTTTGTATTATGACAGTTATCACTAATTTTACTGTAACAGGATACTTTTCATAAAAGTAAATCACCTTTCCACATACCCTTTTGAAACACACAGCTATTCAAAAAACTCTTTTTGCCCAACTTTTCTTTTCAACTTTACTTTTTATTTTTTATATATGAGTATTTTGTCTGCATGTGTGTATATGCCCTCGGAGGCCAGAGGAAAGTTGTTGGGTCTACTGGCATTGGAATTACAGATGGTTGTGAGCCATCATGTTGGTGCTGGGAATTGATCCTGTGTTCTCTGCAAGAACAGCCAGTTCTTAAATGCTGAATTGTCTCTTCAGGCCTCTGACCAACTTTTCTTTCTTTCTTTCTTTCCTTCCTTCCTTCCTTCCTTCCTTCCTTCCTTCCTTCCTTCCTTCTTTCTTCTTTCTTTCTTCCTTTTTCTTTCTTTCTTTCTTTCTTTCTTTCTTTCTTTCTTTCTTTCTTTCTTTCTTTCTTTCTTTCTTTCTTTTTGGTTTTTTGAGACAGGGTTTCTCTGTATAGCCCTGGCTGTCCTGGAACTCACTCTGTAGACCAGGCTGTCCTGGAACTCAGAAATCCGCCTGCCTCTGCCTCCTAAATGTTGGATTAAAGGCGTGCGCCACCACCGCCCAGCTTCTGACCAACTTTTCAAAGGCACTGTATTTTTTTTTTTAAAGTTTATCCACTTAAGATTTCTTATTTTCATTTGTAAAGATGAGCTTTTTTTCCCAGAATTCTCTAAAATGCAGGGTGGAAACTGAGGGTGGAAGAATTCCCAGAATTCTCTAAAAACGCAGGGTGGAAACTAAATATGTCATTTAACGAGACAGATGTATCAGCTGTGCTCAGAGGGCAACAGTATCATTCATTTTAGAAATGAGAGGGGTTGGGCCTGTTAGTACTTGGAGAATGATGCAAGAGGTACTTACACATTGTTTACTAAGAAAGATGGAAGAGATGCTGCAGTCCAAGAGAGTGACTCTCAGCTCTCCCATGAAAATTATCTGGAAGCATTTCCAAACAAAACAGCCGTCCTAGTTGAAAACTTTCATTAAATAGAATTATGAATGAATTACTGTTCGGAAGTCCGTTGATGATAACATGAAATTCCACCATGTAGTAGAATAAGGTAATCAATTGATGTTTCCATGGCAAACCAGTCCAGGACTTTGAAGGCCAATCATTGAAGCCAGTTCTTGTGTTCATTAAATGGAGAGAGATGTAGAATGTAAAAGCAGAAGGCCACGTATGTGTGTGTGTCTGTGTGGGACTAGGTTATAGAGACCAGGCGTGTGACTTGAGCACCTCATTCACAAGTGGCTCTGCTCTGGTGGCTCTTGCTGTGCTCCCTGCTGAGGTGCCAGGAGCTGAGTGCTGGGAGGCGCTTGCATGTCCTCACCTGCACAACTCCTGCACATCTGTGGCCCTGGGAAGAGCTGCTCCTGCTGCAGAGACGAAGAAGGAAGACCATGCGCGCCTTAGTCCTTTCTAGAGTTCACGTGGATGGTTCAGGTCTCTGTTACACGGCCTCAGTACCTTGGCCACAGACAGGCTTGGCAGAGAAGGACAGCAGACTCAGGCTGACGTAGAAGGGCTGCAGGCATACTGCGGTGGAAAGGGAACTTCATACATACAGTTTTTGTTTGTGGGTAGGGGAACCTTTCATCAAAGCTGAGTTTTTAGTGTGACAATAAAGCAGTTTGCATTAGGGCCTGCCTAAATGATGTTCAAGTGTATGCATAATTGTTTATTTACATGTAATTTATTAAACACTTGTCATATTTCAGCAAATCCGCAAAACTCTGCTGGGCCTCATGCCAACCGTATACAATCTTATACAAGACCTATCATTTATCCCTGGTATAAATTGAAGGCACTAAAGCTTACAGTGGCCTAAATAAATTACTCTAAACTATAGCTAATGCATCCCAGATCCCCAATCTAACTCTTTAGAATCTTGTGTGCTTCCTTTGATTTTCTAACAATATAGGATACTCATCTCTTAATCAACAGATGACTGTGACCTGACACAGTAGTGAATACTTACTTCTACCAGTTCAACTGAGTTGTGTGACTTTGCTCTCTACCTGTCAATCTGTTGGTGCATGGCCCTAACTCAGTAAATGAGTAAATGAATGAATGGATTTCTAGTTTTTCTTCCCATCTCTTCTTCCTGTTTTCTGCCCTCTGAATCTTCTGCTTTATTTTCTAGTCTGTGTACTGTAAAAACAAAGAGAACAGATCTGTGGTCAACCGATGCTTGAAGGTCTTTGTGAACTCCCAGTGAGGCTGGAGTGAGCCTGCTGCCTTATTGTTTGTTGGCTGGTTTTTGAGATAGAGTCTTGATTAGCCCCTGCTGGCCTCAAATTGATGTGTAACTGAGGATGACCTTGAACTTAGGATCCTCTTTGTCCCTACCTCTCTGGATTCTGGGATGGATGGATAAAAGTCATGTTATATCACATCCTGTTTCTGCAGTGCTGGAGACAGAACCCAGTGCCTTGTGCATTCTATATGAGCACTCTGTGACAGCTATCGCTCTGGTATCTGATGCTCATAGTTTCAAGGCAAGCGGTGCAGAGTGTTAAGGGCATTTTTACCATCCACAGTGGCTCTCTGCATGTGTGCAAGCCTGTTCTAACCTGCAGAGATAATCCTCCATTTGCAAGTGAAGAAAAACTCAAGATGGAAGCTACTACCCAGAGTTCTACTCACACAAATAAAACTGCTTAGCAGTGAACTACTCATATCCTCACAAGTTCCCAGTTTCCACTGATCTTTAAAACAGTAGGTCAGTGACACTTTGAGGTTAATATCTGTCTCATCTGTCTCATCAGCTGAGTTTGTGAGACATATATCAGTGATGTTTTCCTCTCAGACATCCTATATAGTAGGCATGGGTCAAATTTCCAGGCCAGGGAGTGTAAGCACTTGGTTTCTAATCCTTGTTACCTCCCACATTTAAAAGCTTTAACTCATTTATACTTAGAATTTTTACTTTGGCTTTGTATTTTTGAGATGGGGTCTTATATGTTCCAGGCCTGCCTTGATCTCTCTATATAGCTGAAATTCCCTTGAACTTCTGATTCTCCTGCTTCTACTTCTTGAATGCTAGAATTGCAGGTTGTGTCCCACCATATCTGGTTTATAAGATACTAGGGGGAGGCAGTCTGCCAACTGAGGTATATCCCTAGACTGCTTCTACATTCTCTCTCTCTCTCTCTCTCTCTCTCTCTCTCTCTCTCTCTCTCTCT